>NC_066519.1:16223648-16341148 GCF_024679095.1 Eriocheir sinensis
GTCTGCTAGCCATACACTGAGCCATCCACCAAATCAGCCAGTCAGCCATCCAGTCAGTCAGTCAGCTTTTCCTCCATATACTCAGCCAGTTATTCCCTCAGCCATCTATCCATCCCGCCAGCCAGTCAATCAGCTTTCATCTAGCCATTCACTCAGCCATACAACCATTCAACCAGTCAGCCATACAGGCAACCAATCACCTGCCACCTGTACGCAATAATCTCAAAACCGGTCAGGTGTGTATTTTCGGAAACGTTAGGCAGCGCGTGTTTACTGAACCAACACATTTCCCGGCGATAAAGAAGAGTTGGCACCCTCGCAGTGTGACCTGGGGCGTGAGAGGGGCTCAGCCAATAAGGGCAATTTTCCGGCAGCGTGAGGAAAGAAGGGGAGGGGAAGGGGAAGAGGAAAGAGGCAGGCATGCAGGCAGGAGGGGAATGAAGGGACGAGAAGGAGGAACACAAATGAAGAACAAACAACAGCAGACCTGCTGGTCCTTACGAGGAGGAGGAGGCGGAGAGGCAGGATGATGCGGAAGTATTAGGTAGCTAGGCAGGGTAGGGCGAGGGGCGATTCAATGTATCCCTCGGCCAGGTATCTCCCGGCTGCAGGTGTGTGGGAGATTGAGAACAGGTGTGCAGGGGACTAAAAAACGAAAGTGTGACGGTAAGAATATGTGAGAGAAAAACTATGCTGAAGGGAAACGCACGAATGGATTTAAGTTAAAGTTAGGTTAGTTTAGGTATGATCTGAGTATTTTTTTTTTTTTTTTTTTTTTTACGTTGTTGCCTATTGCGCCGGTAGGTATCTTTCCGGTGGGGCCTGATGGTCGGCCCAACCCGTTCTGGCGCAGGCGAGTGTTTATAGTGGCGCCATCTTGCATTGGCTCATGCTGCCCCCCGGAACTCGTTCTTGATTCACTTGGACGGCTTCCTCTAGAGTCCGGGTTGATGGGTGGTCTTCAGGACAGCATGTGGGTAGTTTTAAGCCACTCGGCGGTGACTGAAAAATCCGAGTGGCAAGTATGTGGATGGGAGGACTGAGGAAAAGTTTGCAATGGACTGAGGAGAATAGCAAACGTATGTTGATAAGAATGTGCCGGACGGATTAAATAGCAAGACAGGGTAGGGGGCGTTTCCATGAATTCTTCGGGCTATAGAAGTGTGCAAAGGCGGCAGAGGTGGCAGAGTTGTGAGGTGGAAAGCTGGTAGACTGCGTAAGTAAGGAAAAGCAAGTAGATTAGGAGCAGTAAGTAGCGGGCTTTTTTTTTTCATTATTGTTTTCTTTTTTTTACGCCCTTGCACTGTCTCTGCTGTAAAAAAAAAAAAAAAAAAAAAAAAAAGGACGATGAGGCAGAACAAAAAATATGGCGAGGAAAGGTAAGGATTGATCAATGTATGCCAATGTATGCTTTTGTTGAAGTGTCAATTTTACGTTTTGTTGTTAGTGTTAAGTTTCTGTATATATCCCTGATAATATGACTTGAAAACACATAATACAGAAAAACATCCCTCGTCAACCGTAGTGTGGAAAATGTCTCGCGTAGAAATGCTTTACAATCCTTCGTGATAGGGAAATAATATGTCACTTAACAACAGCGAAAACACAGACGGGAAATAAAAACCCTCACGCACACACGCACACACACAAAAAAAAACAGAAAAAAGGAGTAAAATAAACATAAAAGATCACATTACCTCGGAAGGGTCAGGAAGCGGGGACGGCACAGGAGGGAAGAAGACGAGGAGGCGAACAGACACACGAGCAGGGACACAAAATAAAGAGAGAGAGAAAAGAAAGGAACAACTCGACGCGGCGGGAATGAGGACGGAGACGCGAGGAAAGGGAAGAAGAGTGGAAGGCGAAAAGATAAATGATTCGGAAGATCATTAAAGAGGAAAAAGGTGAACCAGGGGGGGGGGAGAGAGAGAGAGAGAGAGAGAGAGAGAGAGAGAGAGAGAGAGAGAGAGAGAGAGAGAGAGAGAGAGAGAGAGAGAGAGAGAGAGAGAGAGAGAGAGAGAGAGAGAGAGAGAGAGAGAGAGAGAGAGAGAGAGAGAGAGAGAGAGAGAGAGAGAGAGAGAGAGAGAGAGAGAGAGAGAGAGAGAGAGAGAGAGAGAGAGAGAGAGAGAGAGAGAGAGAGAGAGAGAGAGAGAGAGAGAGAGAGAGAGAGAGAGAGAGAGAGAGAGAGAGAGAGAGAGAGAGAGAGAGAGAGAGTGCGTGTGTGTGTTTGTGTTCAGGTCATCACAATTACCAGTCAAAGCAGAAATGTCACAACACTTTACCTTTTGATGACCTTTCCCTTCCCTTTTCCCTCCCTTCCTCCCTTTCTCTCCCTCCTCCTCCTCCTCCTACATTCCTCCTTTTTCCCTCCTCCCTCCCTCCTTCCTCCCTTGACATCCTTTTCCTCTTCAAATTCTACGACGTTCCTTATCACTCTAACCAGTCTTTCGGCCTCTTCTTCCCTCCATTCTTCCAACTTACACTTTAAACCCTCCTCCTCCTCCTCCTCCTCCTCCTCCTCCTCCTCCTCCCACTCCCCCTCTTTCATCCTCCTCGGGATCTTCAGATGAACCAGATATGATTTGTCTTTTGAGCTCGTAAGTCTGGGTACAAGCATGTCTAGACGAAGAAGAAGAGGAGGAGGAGGAGGAGGAGGAGGAGGAGGAGGAGGAGGAGGAGGAGGAAGAAGAAGGAAAAGGAAATAGGGTGGAGGAAATGAAAGTGGGTCAGTAACACGAGGAAGAATAAAAGAAATGCGACGTAAGCACGAGAGAGAGAGAGAGAGAGAGAGAGAGAGAGAGAGAGAGAGAGAGAGAGAGAGAGAGAGAGAGAGAGAGAGAGAGAGAGAGAGAGAGAGAGAGAGAGAGAAACCCACAATCGGGGGGTTGGGGGTGAGCTAAGGCCTTGGGGTGAGCGGCGGTGGTTCAACCAAGATAAACAACTTCAGCAAGGGACTCCGAGCGCCGCCAGAAGGGACGCCGGAGCCTCAGCACGTCCAAGTCATATGTTTCCCCTCCTTGCGGTCAAACAGGAGTGTGCAGCGACCACCTCACCCGGCAACGACCCTCAGAGGAGCCCTTAGTGTACGTTGCTGTGTTATGTGGCGAGGGAAGTGTACAGGAGAAGGAGATAGAAAGGGAGAGAAGGGAGAGTTAGGGTCGAGGCAGAGACAAGAGAAAGGAAACGAGGCACTGAGGAGCACTTCTTCGCTTTGTCGTTGTGGTGTAGAGAAGGGGAAGAGAAAGGGGACAAGACGCATTGGTAAAGGAGACAGGATAAAGGAAACGACCCAAAGAAGAACACTTAAATATCACGTTAGGTTAGAAAGGAAATGTGAAAGGTGAGGAAAAAAATGGGAAGAAGAGGGACAAGACTGGTTGGGATAGAAAGGCAGGATAAGAACATAAGCAAGATAAAAGAAGGGACAAACAGAATAACACTTAGATACCATACTGAGTTAGAGAGGAAGGAAAGCGTGAATGAATAGGAAGAATGGGATAAAGAGGGCAAGATAGGCTCAGGAAATACGGGACAGCTTTCAAACGTCTAATAGGTTGTGAAAGCAAGGGAAGGGTAGAGAAGATAATGGGAAGATACGAACGAGAAGGAAAAGTGTAGAAAGATAAGAGAGAGAAAGGGTTAGGATTGTAAAGGTATGTTCAAGGTACGAATAGGGAGGAAAAAGCAAGGTCGAAGGTAACGTAATGAAAGTAAGGGAAGAGTATAGAGGATAAAGGGAAGATATGGGCGAGAAGGGGAAGGAAATAAGAGCAGGGAAGAAGGTAAATGAAACAGCACGAATACTGGAATAGGAATCAGATGAACAAAGAAAAGGAAACGAGAGGTAATGAAAAAGGAAAGGCAAAAGGCAGAGAAAATGTGGTAGACTCGTAAAAGAAGAAACCAAATAAAAGGAGGGAGGGATAAGAAGGTTGCAAAGGGGAAAATGACAAGGAAAAGGAAAGCAGGAGGCAGAGAAAATACGATAGACACGTAAGAGAAGAAACCAAATAAAAGGAGGGAGGGATAAGAAGGTTGCAAAGGGGAAAATGACAAGGACAGAGTAGTTGAAGTAGTTGAAAAAGGAAAGCAGGAGGCAGAGAAAATACGATAGACACGTAAGAGAAGAAACCAAAATACAAGGTGGGAAGAAGGAGGGACAGTGACAAGGGACAGGAACAGCGAGGGAGAGAGGGAGAGAGGGAGGGAGCAGAAAGAGATGTAGGGAGACTAAGAGTGTGTCAGCACGGACCATATACGCCGTGAAGTATTCTAAAGAAGTTTGAGGGAGAAACGCTGCGCCCAACCCGACACTGAGGAAATGGTGGAAGGGAAATGAAAAATCGTACCCCATTTCAGACTATAAAGCAAGTGGTACCCTCGATGACACGAAAGGGAAAGAGAATTATTGGAAGAGAAAGGAGGAGGACGAGGAGGAGGGGAACAGGAGAAGGGGAAATGAAAGAATGGTTTGGATGAGAAGGGGAGAAAGGCAATGAAGCGGGTGTGAGAGACAGAGATGGAAGGAATGAAGGGGAGGGAGTGAAAGGAATGGAAGAGGAGGGGAAACAAAAGAGAGTAGGCTCGTGCGTACGTTGAGGGAAGGGAGGAAAGGATCAAGGAACGGATTAATAGATTAGGGGAGGAATAAAAAAGAGGGAGAGAGAAAAGAGAGAAAATGAAAAATGGTGAAAGAGGAAAAGGGGAAAAATTTAATAAAGCTTATGACGAATGGCTTCACGTGAATGTGCGAGAGGAAATTGAAGGGAATGGAAAAAAGGAGAGAGAGAACGGGAATCACAAGAGGATGCAAATTGCGAAGAGGTGATAAAATAAAACGAAAAAAAAAGGTGGTGTATGAGGGAGAGGAAGTAACAAAAGAGAACGGCACAATAGAACAGATGATTGACATACAGAATTTCACGGGGCGACGAGAAAGCAAAATAAATAAATAAATAAATAAATAAATAAAATAAATAAATAAATAACAAAATAAAATAAAATAGACGGAAAAATGAGAAAAAAAGAGAAAAGTGTAAAAGAAAATGAAGACACAAGAAAAAAAAGGAGATGAAAATAGGCAACAGAAACACAATTTTACCTCCACGTTTAAAGAGAGAGAGAGAGAGCGAGAAGGGGAAGTAAAAGAGGAAGAAGAGAGGAAGGAGGGAAGAGGGGAGGGAGAAGATAATGGTGATAAATGAGGAAGTGGCCAAAAAAAAAAAAAAAGGGAAAAAGAGGGACATGAAAAGACAAGAACTAGGCGACATGACATTAATCTCTCTCTCTCCCCCACCCCGGCTCTCCCTGCACCAACACAACCATCCCGAGGCAAGTTTTACTAATTAATTTCCGTTCCATGAAAGGCAAGGAAACTTCAAATGCATTTTTAACCGCTGAATCGAGGTAATGAGCAATAATGTTCATCTTTGACACTCACGAGCGAAGTGGAAGAGTATATTTGACATGAAAAACTCACCTCCTGATAATATTCTCTCGGCTATGATTAACGTTTGAAGTCATAATAATAGTATTGTTGTTTGGGATTGAAAAGAAAGAGCTATAACCACCGTTGTCAGATTATCGAACTCAAAGCCTCGTATTTACCGGTTTCTGAGCCATAGCTATTGCCAAAAAACACCGATAATTAACCATTTTAACGATAACTGTATTTGAAGGCAGTTATTGGGGTCGAGGAGGCAAACATAGGAGGCTGAGTACGATAATCTGGCAACGTTGGGTATAACTAGATATTGTCACAGTGATCGCTTGTATTCTTACGGCAAAGTGTATGGAGTGAGGAATTACACAAACACAAGTAAATAATGATTCTGTTTGTGTGAGTGAATGAAAAAATAATAACATAACCGTAAGGAAGAATTTATCAGAGTGAACAGAAGCGTTTGGAGATGTATGTTATAACTACATGAACAGAGATAGTTAGTCCATAAACTCAAAGATCTGATAACGTTTGTAGGCGGATGCAAAAACAGATACCGTAGCAAAGGTATGTGTATTAACCACTAAGATTCAAAGCATTCTGTTGGGAAATACGAATATATATGTGTATTGCGATAAAGAAAATACACTTCGTCAGGAATCTAATAAGGATGAAAAGAATGAAAAATGAAAACGATAGATAAAAAATAAAAGCAAACAGCGAGATGAAGAGCTAATCAAAGTGAACGAAAGCACCTCTGTGTATATGTATTACAATAAGGAATACAGAGTTAGGGAGTGCATAAAAGTAAATAATAATGATGAAGAACACATACCATCCACTAACACACACATAAAACCGCCTCGACGAAGACTAGATCAAAGCGTATGCAGGCGTATGTGTGTATCAAGGCGGGGAGAGTGCATCGGGCTGGGAGCTACAGTGAGTCAAGCTGAGTGATGAAAAATGTCTCGTCCGCCGGAATACATAATAAGAGGGAGGTTAGGGGGGCGTCTGGGGGGCTGGCGGGGGGCTGTGATGAACGATGTGTCTATGTGGGGCCTGGACACGCCGGCGGGGGGCTGATGACAATGGCTGGCTGGGGGGGTTGGCTGGGAGGAAGGCTTACTGACTGGGTGGCTGGATGACTGACTGAGTGTGTAGGTAGCTAACTGACTGGCTGACGGGGTGGTTGGCTGACGGGATGGTTGGCTGACGGGATGGTTGGTTGACTGGGTGGTGGCTGACTGGCTGGCTGACTGACTGGGTGAGTGGCTGGATGGGTGACTGTCTGGCCGGGTGGTTGACTGAGTGGTGGCTGACTGGCTAGCAGACTCCGTGACTGGCTGGCTGACTGACTGGGTGGGTGGCTGGATGGCTGACTGTCTGGCTGAGTGGGTGGTTGATTGGCTGAGTGGATGGTTGGCTGACTGTCTGGATGATTGGTTGGCTGACTGAGTGACTGACTGGCTGATTGGATGATTGGAAGGTTGGGTGGCTGAGTAACTGACTGGGTAGGTGGCTGACTGGCTGACTGACTGACTCGGTGACTGGCTCGCTAACTGTTTGGCTGGCTGGTATAGGCGGGCGCTCAGACATACACTCAAATAAATGACTGCCATGTATTATTATTATCTTCACAAAGGGGAGGCGGCGGGTGACGTGGACGCCGGTGTTCGTGAGTGAGTCCGGTGAGGGAGTGCTGAGGTGCGTGCCTGGGCCTTGCTTCTTTGTGCCGCACGGAAAGGAGAGGAAATGAATTGCCCGATGGATTCACGTACTTGCCTGTTTATGTTGTTATGACGGATGGGCGAGGTGAGGTTTGCGAGGGGAAGGGAGAATGGAAAGGGAAGATAGGGAAGGCAATATGTAGGGAGAAAAGGGAAAAATAAGTGATAAGAAAGGGTGAAGGAGTTTGAGAAAGAGGAAAGGAATGATTGGAAAAACAGACACTACGAAGGTAAATATAGAGACTTAACGATATGAATAAATAGAAAGAGTTATATCATTAAGAAAGACTAGAATTAAGAGGCAGTAGATGGGTTAATGTAGGCTCGATATTGATGTAAAATACTTGAGAAAAGGTCCAGGTTCTTCTTAACCCAAATGTTCCTAGCGGTCGACTTCTCAACCACATTATATAATATCATTTATATGTCTTTTTGTTGCTAATTTGAATTTTTTGCCGAGCTTTCAGGTGATACGATCAATCTCAGGACCGTTTAGAATAGTTTGTTGCTTTTCTCGTCCTCTCTTGAAGGAACGAGCTAACAGAAAACAGCATCAGACACAAGTGCATTTTGAGATGGCGTCTACACATAACACCAGGTAAAGATCAATGTTGTATTTCTCTAATATAAAAAGAAAGGAATAAATTAATAAAAAGAGGGAAAACAATAATAAAAACTGGGTAAATTTATGTAAGTATGGATTTTCTTTCCCGGAAGTTGCCAGACAAATACAAAATGAAGAATTGAAAGGAATATTCGTGTAATTTAATCGTCTTCTTTGTGTATTTCTTCCCAATTATACTACAGAAAACCCCCTCTAAGGCACCTATCCATTCTGTCCGTGCTGCGCCCCATTAAAAAGCATAAAAAGAGGGAGAGAAAAACGGGAGGTGAATAAGGGAATAAAAAAGTGTGCATACGAATGTGACAAAGGACTTTTTTTTAGCCACTCCTATGGAAAGAGGCGCTGACGCTGCCCCTCCTCGCCCAATGCTCCCATAATGCTGAGTTCAGGAGTTCCATTTTTTATTTCTCTCTCTCTCTCTCTTAGCTAAACGTAGAAAGGGTGAAGAGAGAGAGAGAGAGAGAGAGAGAGAGAGAGAGAGAGAGAGAGAGAGAGAGAGAGAGAGAGAGAGAGAGAGAGAGAGAGAGAGAGAGAGAGAGAGAGAGAGAGAGAGAGAGAGAGAGAGAGAATGACTACCAATTCTTTGTAATTTATTAAACTAAACGTATATATATATATATATATATATATATATATATATATATATATATATATATATATATATATATTTTAGTTAACATCTAGTCTATCTAACAATCAACTTGCCCATCTATGTATTTATCTATTTATAAGCATACCCTTTCATCTATATATCTATCTATGTATTTATCAATCTATCTGTCTGTCTTTCTATCTCTCTGTCTGTCTGTCTGTCTATCTATCGCCATTTTTGGGATTGAAGTGTATCAGAAAGTTTCCATTATTTATATCGACTCCAATCTTGTTACCTCCTCCCCTTTTTCCTCCTCGTCGCTACACTCCCCCTTTTATTCCAATTCTTCTGCTTCCCTTTTTCCTTTTGCTCTCACCCTTCTCCTCACCCTTCCTCTTCCTTTACCTTTTTCCTTATCCTCCTCCTATTTTTTTTCTCCCTCTCGTGCAGGTCTACTCTCTTCTTTTTTTTTTCTTCAACTTTCTACATTTTTTTCGTGTCTCTCTCTCTCCCACGAGGTCTTCTTTCTTTCCTCCTTATCTTTGTTTTCCTTCGTCGGTCTCAATATCATTCATTTTCCCTATCTCCTCCATCTGTACCTTTCCTTGCCTATCTATCTACTCTTTCTTTACCTCCTTTATTCATATTTCTTCCCTACCTTCCCCTTTATCTTCTTTCTACTTCATCTTCTCTGCCTATTCAATCCCTTCTTTCCCCTTTCTTAATCTCTATCTCCTCCACCTGTACCTTTCCTCACCTCCCTACCTACTTCTTCTTCTCCTTCTTTACTCATCTTTCTTCCTTACTTCCCCTTTTTCTTCTTTCTCCTCCATCTTTTCTGTTTTTCCAATCATTCCTTTCCCCTTTCTCAAACTCCTACATCCTTCTTCATCACTCATTTTTCCCTTCTCTCCCTACATATTGCCTTCCCTATCTTCCCTTTCCATTCTCCCTTCCCCCTCGCAAACCCCTCTGTTCTTCCTAAATCCACAGGCATCTGACCCTTACACAATCTTCTCCCTTCCCTCCCTCACACACACACACACACACACACACACACACACACACACACACGACCCTTCTTTGTTTTCTCCCTCCTGGACCAGTTCGGGCACTAAGGTCGCCCTGTGAATATCAAGTGAGCCACCTTCAGTTTCAATGGGCCTCACAATCGCTATGATAACAGGTGGAGAAGCGTGTCTTAATTCAATATCGCGGAGGGGAAAGGAGAAAGAGTGAGGAGGAGGAGGAGAAGGAGGCAGGGGAACACAGAGTGGGACAGGGGAGAGGATGGGGGTCAAAGGGCATAGAGAAGGGAAGGGATGAAGTGAGGGGAAGGGAGAGATGGGAAAGAGTGAGAAGGAAGAGGAGGAAGATAAAGCAGGAGGGGAAGAGGAAGAAACGGAAAAGGAGGTAAGAAGAGAGGAGGACAGGGGAGATGGTAGGGGTCAAAGGTTAAAGAGAGGGAAAGGAGAGAGGAGATGGAAGAGAGAAAGAAGGAAGAGGAGGAGAAGGAAACAAGAGAGGAGGAGAAAGGGGGGTAAGGAGAGAAGGATAGGGATGAAGTTAGGGATCGAAGGTTAAAGAGAAAGGAAAAGAAGAGAAGATTAGAAGAGGGAAAGGAACGTCAGAGGAGAGGATGCTCATATGGAAGAAGAGACGAGGAGGGAAAAAAAGAAGAGCAAAGGGCACTAGAGGAAATAACGGCCAAAGGAGGGAAGAACGAACGGAGGGAGAGAAAAGAAGGGGAGGAAAGATGGCATAGAGGAGGGAAGAGAAAGTGTCGAGAAAGTATATGAAAAAAAAAAAAAAACATTCGTGTGTGTGTGTGTGTGTGTGTGTGTGTGTAAACGTACCCATAAAGCAAATACCTAGAAAACTATACAATCACTTCCACAAATCATTACTAAGACACTAAATTGGCATAATTAGTACACGTGAACACCTGAACAACACAAATCAAAGCCACTAATTACTTACCTGTGCCCATTATTATTACCTGACCTGCACCAAGGAAACAATTCATAAACCATTACCTGTGCCATCAATTAACCTGCGAATACCTGGCAGTCCATCTATTATATATCACCTGCATTTACTTGTCTGTTTTACCTTTCCTTGTATCTATCTATCAGTCTAACTCTCTATCTATCTGTCTATCTATTATTTAATATCTCTGTCGGTCTATCTGTTTGCTTATCTGTCTGTCTATTTGTGTCTGGATGAGAGGACAAAGCGAGGGATGAGCGAAGCCTGAGATGTAAAAATTCATTGATGAGGAAAGTGAGGACAGAAGGGAAAGGGAGAGGGAGAGGGCGAGGGCGAGGGAGAGAGGGAAGAGGAGGAGGATGAGGGAACTGCTCTGAAACTCGAAACAGTCAATCCTTCGGCGTCCTTTGTAGGAGTTCCCTAATACTCAATTACAACCGAGGGAACAGACAGTGACCTCCATGCAGTGATGATCGACAAGAGAGAGAGAGAGAGAGAGAGAGAGAGAGAGAGAGAGAGAGAGAGAGAGAGAGAGAGAGAGAGAGAGAGAGAGAGAGAGAGAGAGAGAGAGAGAGAGAGAGAGATAGAGAGAGAGAGAGAGAGAGAGAGAGAGAGAGAGAGAGAGAGATATATATATATAGATATATATATAAAAATATATATATATATATAAATATATATATTGATATATATATATATATTTTTTTTTTTTGTTAGTTATTGTTGTTGCTGATGTTTTTGTTGTTGTTTTTACTGTATTATCAAATATATTATCATTCTTCTTCTTCTTCTTCTTCTACTAACTTTTTTTTTCGTTTCCATTTTCATATTCGTTTTCTTTTTCTTTTTTTATTTCTCTTCTTTTTTTCTTCTTCTTTTTACTATTATTATTATTATCTTCATCTACCAATTAGTATCTCCGTGGTTATTATTTACTACCTTCTTCTTCTTCCGATTATTATTACCTTCTTCCTATTATTGCCACCATCACCACCATCATCACCCTCACCCCTCTTCACCTGGCTCTCTCGGGGGGGCGGACGGACAGGTTGACGCCGCCGTGACTGGAGCACAAGGCGGCGGGAGTCTTTGTCATCGGTGTAACGCTCGTGCGACCACCTCCTCCACGTCTCCACGGAAACCCACACGACCGAAACGTCCCTCAGACCTCCCTTTTGTTATCTTTATCCTTTTTACTTTCTTTTATATTTTTCTCTATAGGAGCCGCGTGTGCAAATATGGCGGAGGGCTGTGGACCGGACTGCAGACTTTTTTATTGTTTTCGTTTTTTTCTGTTAATATTTTTTGGGGAAGAAAAGTGACAAGAACCGGAAGCCATGGTGTGTGTGTGTGTGTGTGTGTGTGTGTGTGTGTGTGTGTGTGTGTGTGTGTGTGTGTGTGTGTGTGTGTGTGTGTGTGTGTGTGTGTGTGTGTGTGTGTGTGTGTGTTAGAAGAAAAAAAGTAATAATGACCACGAAGCAGATAATAATTGTTAGAAGACGAAGAAGATAATAATAATAGTAAAAAGAAGAAGAAAAAAAGAGAAATAAGAAGAAAACGAAAACGAATATAAAAATGGAAACGAAAATTGTGTTTAAAGCCCACGTGCTCTTGTTCATGATAAGAAAAAAAAAATGCACAACGTAACAGTGAGATCTCGAAGGCATATCTTCATAAAATCGTAAGCT
The DNA here is from genome assembly GCF_024679095.1 of Eriocheir sinensis. Lineage (NCBI taxonomy): Eukaryota > Metazoa > Arthropoda > Malacostraca > Decapoda > Varunidae > Eriocheir > Eriocheir sinensis. The sequence continues at coordinate 16,235,713 of NC_066519.1, forward strand.
ACATAACTTTTTTTGTATTCACGTTCCTGTATCAAGATTTACCGTGATTCCAAGTTCAATACATTAAGTTTATGGAGAAGAATACAACATACACCATTCCCTTTTTTTCTTTTTTTCGGCCTCGTAAACTCCAGGCAGAGAGCAGAAGCACGTTCGCAGAAAAGAAAAAAAAATCACATAATTCCCTGAACCGCTTGCGTTGTTTAATGACTTGTTGAACAGTAACATTGTGCGTGTAAACCATGAATACATTGCCGTAATGAATCAGCCGCTCGTAGAAAGGATACAAAGAGAGAAAACAGAGCCGGTAATTCTTCCACGCCAACACAAGACTCAGAACGCAACGGCAATGTGAAAACAGGGTCGAGCGGGCGCTATTCCGGTCGAGGAACAAGCTGTAGCGCACATTTCCCTTGTTATCGGAGCACTCCAAAGGCCTGCCCGACACAAAAGCCTTGGAAGCATAACAAAAGGGTCGCAGCCACCCCGGACGAGGCGGCTTAAAAACGAAAATTGCAACTTGGCGAAACAGGGAATCTAGAAATCAGGAATCTGGGTTTAAAAATGTTTACGCTCGGAACCGCTGTATTGCCGAAGAGAGAGAGAGAGAGAGAGAGAGAGAGAGAGAGAGAGAGAGAGAGAGAGAGAGAGAGAGAGAGAGAGAGAGAGAGAGAGAGAGAGAGAGAGAGAGAGAGAGAGAGAGAGAGAGAGAGAGAGAGAGAGAGAGAGAGAGAGAGAGAGAGAGAGAGAGAGAGAGAGAGAGAGAGAGAGAGAGAGAGAGAGAGAGAGAGAGAGAGAGAGAGAGAGAGAGAGAGAGAGAGAGAGAATAATTACTCTTCATTCAGCCATTCAACGGATGCTGCAACACAGGATAGATGTTCGGGTAAATACTGATACATAGGAAAGGGGAAACATGCCGAATTTTGTATGATAGATTGGGAGTATGTATGACTGTAATAGATTGGGATTACGTGTGAATGTATGATAGATTGGGATATGTATGAGTATTTGATAGATTGGGATATGTATAAATGTAGAATAGATTGGGATCATGTGTGACTGTATGATCGATTGGAGTATGTATAACTGTGATAGATTGGGATTACGTGTTAATGTATGATAGATTGGGATATGTATAAGTGTATGATAGAGTGAGATTATTACACTCAACTTCCTATGGGTTTAAAATAGTATAACAAAATGTACGAAAACTTCAAAATCTAATCTATTCTTGTTCTTTATCACATTCTAGCATTCATTACTTCATTATTTTCTTCCTTCGTTTCATCCCACGTCTCCATTCTCTTCCTAACTTCTAAAGATATAACATAATAAGTTTGTTAGGTTCCAATTCTGAATCTTCAATCTCTTTCTCTTTCGGCCACCTCTTTTGATTCTTTTTTTAGGAGCAGCGAGTAGCGGGCTTTTTTTATTATTGTTTCCTTTTTTGTATGCCCTTGAGCTGTCTCCTTTGTTGTAAAAAAAAAAAAAAGACCACATTTGCACACGAATCTATCACACACAAGAAGGAAAAAAAAGACAACTTCGAAACGGTAATTGAAGAGCGTAAGGCCGTCAGCTTTGGTACTTCCGGTTAGTCACAAATCATGAACGCGAAGCCTTTGCTGTGCACCGGAAACCACGCGTTCGATACCCAGCGATTTACCGCCATGATCCAGTCCATGAAGCCCTTTAGTTCCCCTTCCTGTCCCCTGCCGGCTCTCCTCGCTTCCCTTCCCCTTACTCATCCCTCGCCTGTCATCCTCGTCTCCCCTCTTCTTCTCCCCTTTGTCATCTTCGTTTCACATCTCCCACCTTCCTCTTCCTCTTCCCTTCCTCTCCCCCTGACCTCCTGGGTACTCGTTTCCCCTTCTGTGTCATCTTCGTTTCCCCTCTTCTTCCCCATTCTCCTCTCCTTGTCATCTTCGTATCACTTCTCCCACCTTCCTCTTCCTCTTCCCCTCTCCTTTCCCTGACCTCCTCGCTCTTCGCTTCCCCTTCTGTGTCATCCTCCTCTCCCCACTTCTTCCTCATTCTCATCTCATTGTCATCTTCGTATCACTTCACCCACCTTCCCTTCCTCTCCCCCTGACCTCCTGGCTACTCGTTTCCTCGTCTGTGTCATCCCTCGCCTCCCCTCACCATCCTCCCCTTTCATCTTTTTGCTCATCCCCTCGCCTGTTGCCCTTCCCCTTATATCATCCTCACTCTGCCCTTTCTTCCCCAACCCCTCGTATCACTTTCCCCTTCCTCTCCTCACCCCTCATCCTCCTCATCCATTTCCCCCCTCCCTTTGCTTTCCGTCTTCCGTGTCCCTGCCAGGCTCTCCCCCCCTGTCCCCTTCCAAGCCGTGTCTCTCCGCCTCGCTCCCCTTCGGCTTCCACCATTCCTCTCAACCCTCACCCCGTTCAGCCTGGCTCGTCATCTGCTCCTCGGTGATGTATTTCCTGCCAACATATGTTCACAGTTTGGTTCTTCCTGTCACGAACGCATCCTGGTCAACGCGCGCGCACACACACACACACACACACACACACACTACAGAACGCCTGGCTGATTATCGATTTTGTGCCCTGAGTGGTATATCAAATCAACCTATTACATAATGTCTAAACGTATATAATATAGTTAACCCTTTATCTAACCTATTCTTTATCTCATTCTAACATCCACTTCTTCATCTTTCCCTTCTCTTCCGATCTTTTCCTAGCTTCCTTCCTATCAATATTCCTCCACTCGGCGGTTTCTCCTCATGCCTTCTTCTCTCTCATTTCCCTTCGTTCACAACCTCCATTTCACGCAATTTAAACCTCCCCCGGGATAGGCCAGTCAATCTATTATCTGCTGTCACCCTCCTGCCTTTCCCGCGCCCACTTCTTCCTCTCCCCTCGTGCTGCCAATCTTTCTTCTCGGCTCAAGAACTCCCTCACTCACTCCGCTCGCTTCCAGCCTCAGAAATGCAAGCGAGGAAAGCCACTTCGCAGTTCAGTTTTCTCCCTCGCTGTCGCCGCCACCGCCCCCACCCTTCCGTCTCAGCTGATGCCCTGCACTCGCGAGGCACGTGTGTCATGGACTTAAAGGTTTTCGTGTGTAGGAAGTGTACCTGTCAGAAGGATTGAGAGGGAGAGGGATGATAGTGTGCCTGTGTGTGTGTGTGTGTGTGTGTGTGTGTGTGTGTGTGTGTGTGTGTGTGTGTGTGTGTGTGTGTGTGAATGACTGAGTGAGCGAGTGAATGAAGAGAGGAGGGAAAAGAGAGAAAAGGAGAGGAGAGAGAAGAGGAGAAGCAACACAACGGCAAACTTTTAAGACCAAAGGAGGGAAAAAAAAACGAGAGAGAGAGAGAGAGAGAGAGAGAGAGAGAGAGAGAGAGAGAGAGAGAGAGAGAGAGAGAGAGAGAGAGAGAGAGAGAGAGAGAGAGAGAGAGAGAGAGAGAGAGAGAGAGAGAGACAAACAAACAAACAAACAGAAAGACAGAAAGACAAACACACTTCACCCGTATAACATTTCGAACAACAACAAAAAAACAAGACAATTGAAAGAAGATAGATACAAGCCAAGATAAGGCCGAAAAACAACCTACGAAACGAACTTCACAAAGGAAATGCTAACCCCACCACGGAAGGGAATGTGAAGGTTACGACGATTGCTTGACATGACGAGTGGTTTGACGCGACTCTGGCCGGACGAGAGGCGGCGGAACGCATCAGGGACCCGTGTCACTTATAAAGGGAAATGAGGTGAAACGAAGCGCTGACTGGTTTTATGACAGACGAACCGGAGAAGAAAAGCCCCCATCCCCCCCACCCCCAAAAAGTAACGCTGGTAATGCAAATCTTCATCCGTTTTCCCTTCTGAATGAATATACTGCTACATGGTTAGTCTTTTTAGGTAGGGAGGAAAGGGGATAGGTAGGAAGAAAAAAAAGTGAGTAGATAGGTAGAAAAGTGTACATATAGGACGGAAAGGGAGTAGATAGGAAGACAAGTGAGAAAGTAGGAAGGTCGCGAGGAATTTTGACCAACATTGGTTTTCATTAGAGATTGTCGCTCGATCATCTTGGCAATTTTTTTTTTTCTCTCTCTCTCTCTCTCTCTCGTTCCTGCAGGATATCTAGGGAGTTAAGTCGCTTCCTACGGGTGTAGCCTTGCAGCTCGGGAGATTTGTTCTGCAAGTTTTACAATTCTGTGAAAGCTGCATAAGTTTTCGAATGACTTTCATCTTTTCCGACTCCACGTTTATTTCATTTACCCGTCTTACGAGTTCTCTCTCTCTCTCTCTCTCTCTCTCTTTTTTGAGGCGTTCCCGGAAGAGAGACGAACCCTTCTATGCCACTCATTAAGAACCAGGGAATTATATAGTTTGCCTTTTAACATTTCTGTGTAATTTAAGCAACGAGAAATAAGAACATAAGAACATAAGAACATAAGGAGTCTGTAAGAGGCCGGTAGTTTTATACAAGGCAGTTCCTGTAAGTATAACCCCACCTAACTTCATTGTCCATGAACTCATCTAACCTCTTTTCGAATGTATCTATGGTACTGACGCTCACAAAATGACTGCCAAGTCTGTTCCACTCACTCACCACTCTATTCGACCAGTTCTTGCTTGTGTCCTTGTTGACTCTGAACTTGTTCAATTTAAACCCATTGCTACGTGTCCTGCCGGCTCTCATACCACCAAAACCTTAATAATATTATATTCATTAGTGTTCTCATATATATATATATAAATATATATATATATATATATATATATATATATATATATATATATATATATATATATATATATATATATATATATATATATATATATATAGATATAGATATAGATATAGATATAGATATAGATATAGATATAGATAGATAGATAGATAGATAGATAGATAGAAAGATAGATAGATAGATAGATATAGATATAGATATAGATAGAGAGAGAGAGAGAGAGAGACTAGGAGTAGTGGAGTACTAGAGAAATGTAAGAAAAACAGCCCCTTGAGCCAGCCCGGTGATGAGTAACGTAATGCAAAGCGTCCGGGGCGTGGCTGAGGAGGTGAGCTGCCAGGAGAAGGACAGGACCAGTGAAGCAGCGCGCCGCCCGCCCGGTGATGAGTGAAGGCCGTGTGTTCTTAGCGCAGATAGGCGTCGAGGATCAGGAGGCAGTACACGACGAGGTCCAGCACTTCCAGGCCCTCCAGTACGGCGTGCCACCAGGGCCTCCTCGGCCCCGGGGGCGACGCCTCCTGGGCACTCTGCACTGGCTCCACTGACTCCTCGTCGGGCACCGCGTCGGCAGCCTTGGCACCGGCTGGCGTGTTCCCTTCGTCCGACACAGGCTCAAACACAGGCTGGTGAAGATCGAGGTAGAGTGCCAGGCACGATGACTCTCCCAAGTCAATTTCTGGCACAGCCGAGTCCTGGGCACTGACCGGTGTCTCCCCTTCGACAGGCGCAGGCTCAGTCTGGTGACGGTCGTGGAAGAGTGCCAGGGACGACGACTCCCCCAAGTCAACCTCTGGCACTACCGAGTCCTGGGCACTGGCTGAAGGGTCCCCGCAATGTACGCCTGGCACTGTAATGTCCTGGGCACTGGGCCGCGGGACCCCCACGTGAGGCTCCGTCGTGTGAAGGTACAGTGCCAGAGAAGAGAACTCCCCCAAGTCCACCTCTGGCACTGCCTCGCGGGCCTCGGCACTGGGTGGTGGGTCCCCGCAGCAGGCTTCTGGCTCTGTGGTGTTCTGGGCACTGGTGGCTGGCGGGACCCCTTGGTGCAGCTCTGGCCCAACCTGGTGAAGGTAGAGTGCCAGGGTCGATGGATCCCCTAAGTCGACCTCTGGCATTGCCACGTCCTGGGCACTGGCCGAGGGATCCCCGCAGTGCACTGCTGGCACTGTATACTCATGAACAGTAAATGTTGGTGTCCTCAGGACTGGCTGAGGCACCGCCGCAAAGGCCGAGGCACTGACCTCGTCCGCCTTATCCGCCGGGACAGGGTCGTGCCATCCCTGGCCCTGGCCAAGCTCCTGTTGCCCAGGGTTGGCCGGCGCGCCGCAGCCACCCTCGCGGGGGCCGAGGCACGCAGTTTCCCCCTGGCCCACGAGCTCCCATTCACCGCCGCCGCGGCTGTGGAGCCGCCCGTTACACGCCCACGGCCTGGCGTACCTGGACCGTGTGAAGGACAGGGTGGCGACGCAGTCCTCGTCGCCTGCCAGGGTGAAGAGGAGGAGGGCCGCGTCTCCGGCCACGGTCTCCTCCAGCATTCCCAGCAGGCGGGCGAGGGGCATGGTGGCCGCGTAGACGGCCTCCCCTCGGCGGGAGCACTTAACCCTGATGGCGGTGTTGGGGTCCTCGTGGTGGAGCCCGACCAGGGGCAGGTGCTGCAGCTCCCTGCCCCGGCACACCTGCACCCCCTGGGTGCAAACCCACCCCCGGCGGGGGAAGGTGAACCGCGCAAGGCGGCGCCTCCCCCGCCCCCAGCAGCGTGAGGCGCTGCACGACAAAGAGAGGGCGTCCACGCTGGGGACCCCGGCCCCCAGCGACGCCTCGGCGTGGATCTTCAGGGAGGAAGTCTTGTTGCCCATCGAGTTTGTCTGTATGTGTGTGTACAGTGCTTGGCTGTACTGTGAAATTAAAAACATGGGTCGGGGAGGAAAGTGACGGTTACCGTCAAGGGGGCTGGTGGCTGCGGGGCCAGCGTCTGCCCCTTTCTTCCCCTTCCCCACCACCCTGTGACACCCGGTCCCTTTTATCCCTCCCTGTACTGCATTTTCCCGCTTTTTCCCCTCCCCCGCCCCTCCCCCGTCACCTCAGCCCGGTCGGAGAGGAAACGAGGGAATTTTCACACTTTCCTTCGTCTCGCTCCATTTTACTTGCATGAAAAGGAAGAGGAGGAGGAGGAGGAGGAGTTGAAAGGGAAGGAGGAGGAGGAAGGGGAGGAGAAGGAGGAGGAGGAAACGTAGAACACATGGAAATGGTAAAAATCAACAGGAGCAGGAAACCGTACATCACCCATTCCACCTTAAAAACAAGCACTAAGAATATAAAGGGAAGCCAAACAGCAAGGGAGGCCACACACCGCCTTGCTTTGCCTCGACCACCTGAAAACCACCTGAAAGAGAATCGACGCTAGGCGGAATTCCAGCAAGCAAACAAAAGCATCCAGGAAATCCAGCACCGAGAACGAAGGAAAAAATGTGCATTCTAAACCAACCTGAAAAAAGAGAACATACAAAACTCGGGCAAGTGATTCATTAATCCATAGACCCGGAGGCAAATAAAGAGGCGGAGAGGAAGAGAGAGAAAAAAAAAGCGAAAGAAAGGAAAAAGAAGAAAGCTACGCCATTTACAAAGTCACTAAAAAAGAGAAACATACAAAGCCCAGTAAACCATTCAATCCATGGACCCAAGAAGAGAGAGAGAGAGAGAGAGAGAGGGAATGAAAAGGGCGAGGAATGCAGCAAATCACGCAAAAAATGAAGGAAAATAAGCAGAAAAAGAAAAAAACACATATACAGCCCAATCAGTCGCCAATATTACCCGTAGACCAAATGGCAGAAAGCGAGAAAAAGGAAGAGAAAGAAAGGTGTGCGGATTTCACCTTAAGGAGGGAGATAAATCAAGGGTACAGCTGAAGATGACGTTAAGAGCTAAGAGGTGTCACGTACCTTTGAAGTAGAGTAGCTCCTCGTGCATCTCGAAGTCAGTGCCGGGAATGTCTAGGACGCAGTCGAACAAAGTCTCTCTGTCTAGGTCGCTGTCGAAGGCCTCCACCTCCAGCGAGATGTTGTAGTAGCCGTGCTCGGGGAAGTGTTGCCGCTCTAACTTGGCGTCCTTGATAGCGTTTTTCCTGCAGCGAGAGAGAGAGAGAAGGTTGACAATGAGGTGACGTTTGAGTGGGATTAAGGAGGAACGAAGGTAAGCGTGCATAGGTAAAAATGAGAACCTGATAAAACAAATACCTAGACAGAGATCAGAAAAGGAAAAAAAGGGAACTAAAGAGAAGAAGAGATAAAAAAACAAAGTGAAGAAGACAGAATAGGAAAGGAAAGAAAAGAGGAAGGAAAGAAGGGGAGAATAAGAACCAAAGAATAAAGTACACAGTCAGGAATGGAGGCAGGAAAATGAAGTAAAAGAGAGAAAAGATAAAAAAAACAGGAAGTAAAGAAGGGAGGAGAGGAAGGGAAGGAAAGGAGGGAGAAAAGAAAAAAAAGAAAGAATACGAATCAAAGAACAGAAGTATATAGTCAGAAATGGAGGAAGGAAAAAAAGAAAGTAAGAGGGAGGAGAGATAAGAAAGGAAAGTAAAGAAGGAAGGAAAGGAAGGGAAGGAAAGGAGAGAGAAAAGAAGTCAAGAATAAGAAAGTGAGAGTATAATGTCACATAGTTAGAGATGGAAGAAGGAAAAAACAAGGAACTAAAATGAAGAAGAGATAAAAAACAGGAAGTAAGAAAGGGAGGTCGGTAAGAAGGGAAGGAAGGAAGGAGGGAGGCAAAAGGGAGCAAGAGATCGTCCAAGGGTAAGGGATGAATAGCTAAGGGGATCAAGGAGGACATAAAGGCATAATAGAAAGGGGTGTTAAAGGAAGGATTAGGGCATCGTAAGGGAAACCATTAACACACACACGCACACACACACACTAACCAACCCACAACCAATAAAAACACCCCAAACAACAATATAATGATCCAAACCACCAGAAAACGGCAATAATAACAATAATAATAATCCTAGACACGTAACCAAGCGATGATGGTAAAGAAAACGGGAGCCGGTAAGCACAAGCACGAGGGGGGAAACTATTCTATTAGAGTGCCTGGCGTCTTGTTTGCCTTCTTCCTCACATAACCTGGCGCGGAATCTCTGTTATTAAACGCTTGCCGCAATATCAAAGGTTAGGCTTCCACGCACTTACAGCCTTTCTATTTCATCCTGTGGTGGGGAAGGAGGAGGAGGAGGAGGAGGAGGAGGAATAGGAGCAGGAGGAGGAGGAGGAAGAGGAGGAGGAGGAAAAAGGAAGAGGTAGAAAAAGAAAATGAAGAGAAAAGGAGGAGGGGAAGGAAGAGGAAGAGGAGGAGGAGGAGGAGGAGGAGGACGAGGAAAAATGAAAATAAAAAAAAGGAAATGGGAGAAGCAGAGGGAGGAGGGGAAAACAAGAAAGAGCATAGTAAAGAATAAGGAAGAGGAGAGGAGAAAAGGAGGAAGGGGAGAGGAGGAGGAGGAGGAGGAGAAAAGGAGGAGAAGGAGAAAGAAAAAAAGGAAAAGGGATAAGTAGAGGAAGAGGAGCAGAGATAAGAGGGGGAAAAAGAAGAAGAAAAAAAACAGGTAAAGAATGTGGAAGAAAAGAAGAGAAAAGAGGAGGAAGAGGAGAAGGCGGAGGAGGAGGAGCAGGAAGGAAGGAGATTATAGGATTACTGTGAGGGAAGTCAGGAAATTATTTAAAAGAAAGAGCAAGCGAGGAAAAAAAAGATTTGAGGTGAAAATTAAGACCAAAATGTTTCTAAGGAGAGGAAAATAGAAATTCCGAGCGGGTGAAATGAATTTAAGAGCGGAAGGAACGCAAATTGAATAATGGAGCGAAATAGGCGGCGTTGAGAGGGGTCAGGAGATATGCGAGTTTAGAAGAAAAGGAAAGTAGGACAAAATGAAGGCTCTTAAGAAATAAAAAGAAATGAAAAAACAAGGTTGGACGTAGATATAAAGAGTGACGTAATGGAGTTAGATTACCTTGAAAGGAGACAAAAGATACTGTGTTAAAGGAAAGGAAAGGAGAAAAAATGAAGGCTCTTGAATGAAATAAAAGATATGAGAGAAAAAAGTTAGACGTAGCTTAAAAAAATATATAATGGAGTGAAATGGTTAGGTTGAGAGGTCGGAAGATATGCAGGTATAAAAAAAGGGAGAAAAAATAGAGGCTTTTGAATGAAATAAAAGAAATGAGAGAAAAAAGACGTGCCTAAAAAAGATAAGGTACAAAAAATATGGAGGAGTATAAAAAAAAAGGAGAAAAAATAAAACTCTTGAATGCAATAAAAGAAATGTGAAAAGAAGTTAAAGGCAGCTAAAAATAAGTGACGTAATGGAGTGAAATAATTGAATAGGTACAAAAAATATGGACGTTTATGAAAAAGAAAATGGAAAGGAGAAAAAAATGAAGGGTTTTGAATGGAATAGAAGTAAAGTGAAAGAAAGTTTGACGTTGATATAAAAAAATGACAAAATGAAGTGAAATAAGTGTCTTTGAGAGGTCAAAAGATAAGCAGATTCATAAAAAAAGAAAGGAGAAAAAAATGGAGGCCCTTAGAAATAAAAGAAATGAGGGGAAAAATGTTTGACATGCTGAGTTAAAACTGACATAATGGAGTGAAACAGTTGCCTTAAAAATGTAGGCTTTTGAATTATATAAAGAGAAAAAAAAGTTTGACGTAAGTAAGAAAAGACTGACATAATGGAGTGAAATAGTTCCCTTGAGAGGGTGGAAGATATGCAAGTTTATAAAAATAGAAAAGGAGAAAAAATAATGAAGACTTTTGAATTAAATAGATAAGAGAAAAAAGTTTGACGTGATTAAGAAAATAAAAACTGACATAATGGAGAGAAATGGTTGCTTTAAGAGGTCAAAAGATACGCAGATTTATAAGAGAGGAAAGAAGAAAAAAATTAAGGCTTTTGAAAATTATAAAAAAAAGGAAAAAAGTTTGACGTGTATCCGAAAAACTGACATAATGGCGTGAAACAGCTGCTTTAAGAGGTCAAAAGATACGCAGATATATGAAAGAGTAAAGGAGAAAAAATGAAGGCTCTTGCAAATTATAAAAAAAAGAAAACGAGGAAAAAAGTTTGACGTCTATCCGAAAAACTGCCCTAATGGAGTGAAATAGTTGCTTTAAGAGGTCAAACGATACGGAGATATATAAAAGAGGAAAGGAGAAAACAAAATGAAGGCACTTGAAAATTATGAAAAAAAACGAAGAAATAAAGTTTGACGTAGCCTTAAAAAATGACAATGTAATGAAATAGTTGCTTTATATATCTCACGAAAGCAAAAGTAAGAGAAAAAAATTGTTAGAAAGTAAGACAAATAATGAAGAGGTCAAACATATCCAGGTAAATAAATAAGAAAAGAGAATTAAAGGCGTAAGCTCAGGTGAGGAAATATGATTTGTAAATATTTTCTTCCCCTCTCGGTCTTGGACACCTTGGAGGGGGCAGAGTATCAGGTCACGTCGCAAAATATAAATGGATTACGAGTCTCTCTCTCTCGATCTTAAAGCAGGGAAAATAAGTGTTTTTCTTTTAATCTTTTTTTTTATCATTCAATCTGAGAGAGAGAGAGAGAGAGAGAGAGAGAGAGAGAGAGAGAGAGAGAGAGAGAGAGAGAGAGAGAGAGAGAGAGAGAGAGAGAGAGAGAGAGAGAGAGAGAGAGAGAGAGTGTTACGTTGTTCATGGCCCCAGAAGGCACATTATAAACACCACCACCACCTACCGCCCCCACCCCCCACCCACCACCACCACCACCACCTCTAGCCCTTCTGCCGCCGAGGGATTAATGTTTCTGTTGCGGAGTCAATTAAACTTTTGCCAGGCTCAGAATTTCAGTAGCAAGCTCGCGGCGGGCCAAACCCCAAAAACTCCCCGCCACAATTACAAGTTGCATTCACGGTATTATTTGGCGGGGCAGTTAGTTTCCGAGTCTGTTTTCAGCTTGTCTTGGCGGCCCGGGAAGTGGCGAAGGCAGCGACGGGAGCGGTGGAGAAGGCAAGTTATATAGAGGAAGGAAGAGCAAACTGCATCTGATTCACCCCAACGCAAGAAGTATAGAAGTGGGGGAGAGAGAGAGAGAGAGTTTCCGTTGTCTGTGTGTGTGTGTGTGTGTGTGTGTGTGTGTGTGTGTGTAAAGTTAGCAGTGAGTGAGTGAGTGTTTGTTTGTCTTGCGTTGAAGTTTGAGAAGTTTTGTGCAAGAAGAATAGTTAGGGAGGGAAGGAAAGGGCCCATAGACGAGAGAGCGAAAGCGAGAGAGAGAGAGAGAGAGAGAGAGAGAGAGAGAGAGAGAGAGAGAATATATCTTGGTCTGCCTTGCTCCGGTTATGGATTATAGATTATTAGTCTTCCACTGACCACCGTGCCTTTGTTTTCTCTCTCTCTCTGTCTCATTCTGCTGCTCCACTTGATTAACCTGAATATTCTCTCGTGTGTGTGTGTGTGTGTGTGTGTGTGTGTGTGTGTGTGTGTGAGTGGATATTAAAAGTCATACTCATTCAGATCCTTTTGTAATATTTGTAAGCGTCACTTCGTTCTGTGTTTTTATTACTCTCCGCTGTGTCGATGTATATGAGAGAGAGAGAGAGAGAGAGAGAGAGAGAGAGAGAGAGAGAGAGAGAGAGAGAGAGAGAGAGAGAGAGAGAGAGAGAGAGAGAATGGAGATAACATAGATTACAACGAGCAGAACAATGATTACTCACTCTCTCTCCATCTATATATCTATCTATCTCTATCTATCTTATTCATTCATTCAATCAGCGTTCGCTTCGCTGGTAACTCACGCACTCACTCCATCCCTCATTTCCTACCCTCCCTCTCACCCTCCCTCCCTCTCTTCTTTCCCTCCCTCCCTCCCACTCATGCTCCATCGCTCACTCACTCACTGGAACCACCACGCGGGCTCGCCATACACAATTGAAGCTTGTGAAATTCATGAAATCGACGTCGGAGTTAATAAATCCACAACTACACTGTCGCTACACGGTGTGGGATTGCATCCATTCAGGCCACTCCCTATAACGCACGGCAAAGGGCATGAAAAAGAGGCACATCGGGACGAAACAGGGAATTGCAACCTTTAGGCTTTTGTTTGTGGAGGTCAGTGAACGATGCCTCTTCCTCTCTCAGGTAAACGGATTAATTAATTGACAGGTAAAGATAGGTTAGGTAAATCAATAACATGGATGGAGGTAAAGGAGAAAGACTGTCGAGAGCCTTTGTGGTAATAATGTTTGGTCTACCTTTCCTCTCAGGTGAAAAGACTGCTCATTTTATTGGACTGGTTAGGTTAAGTTAGGTTAGGTTAGGTCGGGTTGGGTTTGGATGGGTATAGGATTGAGTTGACTTGAGTTTTGTTTGGGTTGGGTTGAATTGTGAAAGGTTAGGTTGGGTTGGGCAGGTTAGGTTAGGTTAGGTTAGGTTAGGTCGGGTTGGGTTTGGTTTGGTTGGGTCGGGTAGGGTTGGGATGGGATGGGTATAGGGGTTGGGTTGAGTTGAGTTTTGGTTGGGTTGAATTGTGTTAGGTTAGGTTAGGACACGTTATGTAACCCGCAAAGAAGTAGAAGGTTATCCATTGTCTCTCTCGTAGTAATATATGTTTAACTTTCTTCTTCGTGTTTCAGTAATATTGGAAAGTACAGATAAACACTAACTCAATCCGCTGTGTCTTATGCGCAATATACGTTCACTCTTTCCTTCTCCACCGTAAAATTATGGATAAAAAAATAGGAACGGGAGACAGTAGCTCAATCCCTTGTTTTTGATCGACAGTATGAGTCTTCCCTTTCCTCGTCTTCGGTCCAAACATGAGATAAAATTGTACCGTAACCTGAGCCGCTTTATCTTCCTCCAATGTGAAAACAGAGAGGAAAGGGAAAAAAAAAAAACAGTAGCATGATTTTTATTTTTAAAGTTTAATCTTTGTGCTGTCTCTCTTCTTTACCGTAACCTCACTCTCTCCCTCCCTCTCACCCTCTCTCTCACTCTTCCATTCCTTCCTCCATTTTTTCTTCAATTTTTTTAAGTGTAACCTTTGTCCTGTCTTTCTCATTCTCCCTCGTTTCTGTCGTACCTCACTCACACTCTCTTTCCCTCGCTCCCTCCCACCCTCTCTCTCACTCTACCGCTCCTTCCTCTATTTCTTCTTCCATTCCCACCGTCACGCACCTGCCATGCCCCTCTGCAAGACCCTAATTGTATTCCTTTCGTGACTGACGTGTTCCGGACTCCTCTACTCACTGTTTTGTCGCCTTAGTTCTTCATTTTTCGTGTCCAAGTGTCCAAGTGTGTGTGTGTGTGTGTGTGGGGCGTGTGTATGACATGACTGTTTGTGTATGTATAAGTTCATCTACATATTGCTCGGTCATTTATCTTCATTTACTAATTAGAATGAATGTGTGTTCGTGTGTGTGTGTGTGTGTGTGTGTGTGTGTGTGTGTGTGTGTGTGTGTGTGTGTGTGTGTGTGTGTGTGTGTGTGTGTGTGTGTGTGTGTGTGAAAATGTTTTATCAACCTGCCTGTCTCTCAGTGTATCTATCTATCTATCTATCTATCTATCTATCTATCTATTTATCTATCTATCTATCTCTCTATCTATCTCTACCTATCTTTCTTTTATTAGTCTTTGTCTACGTATGAATAAACTTTCTTTCATTTAAATTCAGTCAACTTTAAAATATTCCTCTGTAGCCACCTGTTCGCATATTATATTATCTCTCTCTCTCTCTCTCTCTCTCTCTCTCTCTCACCCTCGCGTGGAAACCTTTTACAGAGGGTTGCGTGAGGTGAGTGTCACGTTCTTGGTTCGGAAAAGCCTCTTGTAACATTCTGGTTCCCGTCCTTGGTGATGGCACGGATCGTAACTTCTGTAATAACTTAATATATCGTTCCCTTCGTGTGTTTGTGGGGTTTGCAACTGACTTCCTTATACTGCTATGCTATTATTGTTTGCTTTAGTCTTCATCATTGTTGTTGTTACTATTGTTGTTGTTGTTTTGGCATATGCAGTTGTGATTTTGGGTGCAGAAGTAGTAGTTTTAGTAGTCATAGTTGTAGATGTATTATTATTATTATCATTATTATTATTAGTAGTAGTAGTAGGAGTAGTAGTAGTAGTAGTAGTAGTAGTAGTAGCATAAGTAGAAGCAGTAAACGAAGTAGTAGTAGTAGAAGCTGTGGTATAGTGGAGGTGTTAGAAGTAGAAATAGTAATAGTATTAGTAGTATTAGTAGTAGTATCAGTTGCCATTTATATATACTTTTTAATCTTTCTCATTCTACAAACAATTACATCAGCGCGCGGGAGCCAAACAAACATATATTTTATTTTTCGAATCACTGTTCCAAAACGCGGCCACATATTTCCTAATCAGTTTGTGGTAATCTGATTAATTACTCCACAATAACACTGCGTCATGCTATGTGGATAATAAATAGTTAAAATGTAAATGATTTATATGGCATTTTCCACATATTAATCTCTTTACCCCGCACGCACACAAACACGCAAAAAAAGAAACATTGCATTCATTTGTCAATTTATGTATTCTACGATCTATGCATATTTATCTATTGTTATGTTACGTATTTACTGCCTTTTTTTTGTATATGAATTTTTCTGCCGCTTTATCTAATCTATTTTCGCATTCACCGTCATTTTTATTTGTATTTAACGATCTATATATTACCGTCTATCTCCTGTTTCGTCATTTATTCACTGCAATTTCTCTTATATGAATCTCTATGTCGCTTTATGTTATCTATTATCATCTCATCATTCGCATTCATCCTCATTTCTGTTTCTATTTAACTATCTATCTAAATTTGTCTATCTTCTGTTTCGTTGTATATCCACTTCCATTTCTCTTATATGAATCTCTCTGTCGATATATTTCATCTGTTTTCTCCTTCGCCTCTAATACCACTTGACGTCCCTTCCATCAGCACAAATTGCTCACCGCCTTATTTTCCTTCTATAATATCTAACACCCTTCCCGCCATTCATTGTCAAAATTGCATAAATGTTATTCACTAATTAATTTCTCGCTCCCCTTCCGCATGTTGTCCTCCTCCTCCTCCTCCTCCTCCTCTTCCTCCTCTTCTTCATCTTCTTCTTCCTCCTCCTCCCCGTTCTTCGCTGCCTGCTGCGTGCATTTCATATTTCAATCTCTTAATTTTTTTTCCCTTCCCACCTTCCTCTAGTTACTTGTATATCATGTTTCCTGAGCACATTTGATTTGGGAGTCGTGTTCGTATTGCTTTTTGTTATTTTTTTATCCGTTCTCTCTTTTTTTCTCCTTTTTTCTTGTTTATTTTTACCTGCCCGTTTCCTTTTTTCATTCTTATATTTCAGGTGTTACAAGTTTTTTTTTAATTCTAACACTCACTTCTTCCTCTCTTTGTTAACTGATTTTTTTTTCCACTATTTTCTTTATCTTTTATTTTACCTTTTCGTTTTCTATTTTTCATCCTCGTATTCCATTATAAGTTCTTCAATTTTAACATTCACTTTTTTCTCTCTTTTTCCTAACCGAGTTATTGCTAAGCTTTCTTTCTCTTTTATTTCATCTTCTAGCTTCCATTTTTATCTTCAAATTCCAGGTATTACAACTTCTTAAATCCTAACTCACTTTTTTCTCTCTTTTTTCCTAACCGAGTTTTTGCAATATTTTCTTTCTCGCTTATTTCATTTTTTAGTTTCCATTTTCAGCTTCATAATTATTTCAGGTATTTCAACTTATTAAATGCTAACGTTCACTTTTTCTCTTTGTTACTCGAGTTTTCCCAGTCTATCCTATTACTTCACCTCGTTCTCTCGTTCTCTCGTTCTCGTTCTTTATTACTTCTTAAATAATAACATTCCAATTTTCTCTCTTCTTTAAACGAATTTTTCCACTTCTCTTTCATTCACTTTGGTTTTCCTCACGTCATATGAACGCCTCTCTCTCTCCCTCTTGTTCTTTCCTTCTTCCTTTCTCTCTCCCAAAACCTCCACCTCCTCGTCCGCCCTTCCACACTCCTTCCTGCTTCTTCACACCGCTTCTTCCTTTCCTTCCGCTTCCCCTGCACTTCCTCACCTCCTTCCCAGCCTCTTCCTCTTCCTCTTCCTCCCTTCATGTTTACTTTAACAAATCCTGCTATCCCTCTCTCTTTCTCTCGACTCTCTTTTTCTCCTTCTTTTTTTTATTTCGCTCACATCGTCTCTATTTTGTGTTTGTTATTTTTTCTATCTTCTTCCTCTTTTTTCCCTTCACTAAAATCTTCCTTCCCTTTTTCTTCATTTCCTCAGCTTGTTCTTAATCTCTCGTTTTTTTATTATTTTCCTTTCTTTACCTTTCAATCTTTATGTCCCTCCCTGCATATTCAAATTACGTTATTCTTCCCTTCTCTTTCCTTCCCTTTCTTTCCACTATTTTTACTCTTTACACCCATAATTTTTCTCTTTTCCTATTTTTCTCCTCTTCCATCTCCATCTCTCCCTCCCCTTTTCATCT
The DNA here is from genome assembly GCF_024679095.1 of Eriocheir sinensis. NCBI lineage: Eukaryota > Metazoa > Arthropoda > Malacostraca > Decapoda > Varunidae > Eriocheir > Eriocheir sinensis. The sequence continues at coordinate 16,252,960 of NC_066519.1, forward strand.
CCTCTCACTTTCCTTTTCTTTCATATACTCCCATTGCTCTCTTTCAAATCCTTTTCCCCTTTGATTTTCCTATTATAATTTTTCCTTTTTTTAACCCCATATCTCTCTCCTGCCCACTTGTTTTCCTTTTAATTCTACGGCCCCTGTGTCTCAAATCTTCCGGCTACACAACAAATTTTTCTCTTCTCTCTTCCCTACTTCTATATTTCCTCCCTTAGTAACTATGTATTCCTCTTTCCCCACTCATTTTCCTCTTCCCTCTTCTTTTTTTCTTCTTAACTCCACATTTCTCTCTTTTTAACCCATTTCCCTCAATATTCTACTCTCGCTCTTACCTGGCTGAAGACGAACTCCTGAAGAGGGCCATATTGGGCATTGGAAAGACTCCTCCCGCCTTGCAGGTTATCACTACGAGGTCGTCCCGCGGCTTGGAGTACGTCAGGGTCATGTCCGAGGGCGGGGCTGCGGGAGGGAGGAGAGAGAGGCGTTAGGTGAGAAGACAAGGGCGTGAGGGAGGTAAGCGGGAGGGAGGGATGGAAGAGGGAAGGAGGGAGAAGAGGAAGATTGTGAGAGGCGTAAGGTGAAGAGAAAACGAGGGTAGAAGGGAGTGAGATAAGAGGTAGGGTGGGAGAAGAGGGAGGAAGGGAGGGAGAAGAGAGAGGGAGGGAGGAGGGAGAGAAGAGGGAGGGAGAGATTCGTACTTGACTAAACTGTGGGTGATTGTTATGATGCTGATGGTGGTGGTGGTGGTGGTGATGGTGGTGGTGGTGGTGGTAGTAAACGTAGTAACTATTAAAGGTAGAAATAAAAAGTACAATTCGAAACCTTTAAAAATCAAACCAAAACAAACAAAACAAATTAAAATAACCACTGAAATATTACTGGAAAATTGAAGAATACATACAAGTAATACAGACGTAGGATAGATAGATAGATAGAGAGAAAAATACATACATACATAGTACATATATACACCCAAACACACAGACAGACACTACGAGAAAATGCAGCATCCAAGGTGTAGTATTTCTTCATCTTCAATCTTCTCATCTTGCGCGGTTATCTCGCATGCCTGACCTCTCTTGACCTTGGCCCGGCGTCTCGGCTTTCCTGACCCCACCTGACCCCTCTCGTGACACCACTTGACGCCGCCCGGACCTTGCATCCCCTCCCCCCCCCCCCCCGGCCCTCCCGATCTAATGGGCCTCTTATATCACACTTACGTTACAGTCCCAAGTTTGTGTTGACGATATCTTGATTATGAGGGGGGGTAACGGGCGTGTCGACTCTCTCTCTCTCTATCTGTGTCTCTGTGTCTGTCTGTCTGTCTGTCTGTCTCTCTCCTTTTCCCTTTTTCTTTTTTACATTTAATTTTAGTGGAGGAGGAGTAGGAGGAGGAGAATGAAGAGGAGGAAAAGGAGGAGGTAGAGGAGGAAGAGGAGCAAATGTGTTGGAAAGGAATGACGGTTGAGGATCAAATACCGAGGAATTGAAGAAAACGAAGGAGGAGGAGGAGGAGGAAGAGGAGGAGGAGGGAGGAGGAGGAGGAGGAGGAAAAGGAGAAGGAGGAGGAGGGGGATAAAGTAGATTTCAAAGAAGCGATAGGAGAGTACATACCAAGTGGAGAAGGATAACTAGCGAAGGAGGAGGAGGAGGAGGAGGAGGAGGAGAAGGAGGAGAACAGACACTCACACATCCCCCCTCCCTCCCACCACTTGACACACTCCACAAGCACATCCTTTCAAGTTAGGAAGAGGGGAAGGGAAGAGGGAAGGGGGAAGGTGAGATGGGGAGAAGGAGAGAGAGAGTGAGAGAAAGAGAAATCTATTGGAGTAATATATAAATAGATCAAGGACTTAGGAAGATAAACACTACCTATTATTATTATTATTATTATTATTATTATTATTATTATTATTATTATTTGTTATCAGTTTACTTTCATTGTTGCTCATATTACCTAATCAACTTCATTAATTTAATTTGATAGATTAAAATTTCATGTAGCATATTACTCATTTGGGGTGGCCTCGTAATGGATATAAATGATACTCTCTCTCTCTCTCTCTCTCTCTCTCTCTCTCTCTCTCAAGAGCACACCACCTCTTCATTACTTGACAAATAGCTCATCTTTCTGCGTGCCAGTGTGTGTGTGTGTGTGTGTGTGAGAGAGAGAGAGAGAGAGAGAGAGAGAGAGAGAGAGAGAGAGAGAGAGAGAGAGAGAGAGAGAGAGAGAGAGAGAGAGAGAGAGAGAGAGAGAGAGAGAGAGAGAGAGAGAGAGAGAGAGAGAGAGAGAGAGAGAGAGAGTATAAAAACGTGATGAATCTATAAATCAATATACTTGGAAGAGAATTGGAGACGATGGCCTTTAGAAGAAGAAAAAGAAGAAGAGGTAGAAGAAGAAAAAAAGTTAACAAGAATAAGAAGAAGACACGACAAAAACAGGTATAATAACAATTGGGCTAAACACACCTTCTAATGGGAAACAATCAGGGTACGCAGAAACACAGGTAGAGGTGTCACGCCTTAGACAGGTGAAAAATATGAAGAAAAAAGAAGAAAATAAACAGAAGAAAACAGAATAAAATAAAACTGCCAACATATTATTTTTAACCCCTTTCTTACCTTTCTCATGCACCTCCACTACAACCACTACTACTACCACTACTACTACTACTACAACTACCATCCCTTTAATACCAACCCTACCTCCTCTCAACCACCACCACCACCACACTACCTGCTACTACTATATATGCAAATGAGATACAGCAATATTCATTATCTCCCAAAACAACAACAGCAACTTCACATTCTCTGTAACACCTGGCAAGTTGTAATACTCTGGGCGTTACTTCCCTTCCCTTCTAATTGCATAAGGGCGCTTTGGACCTTATAATGCAGTGGTAGAGTGAGCCTTATGGGGGAGAGAGAGAGAGAGAGAGAGAGAGAGAGAGAGAGAGAGAGAGAGAGAGAGAGAGAGAGAGAGAGAGAGAGAGAGAGAGAGAGAGAGAGAGAGAGAGTGTGTGTGTTTGTGTGTTGATTCCATTTGCATATCGATCTGTGCGGTGCTGTGTGTGTGTGTGTGTGTGTGTGTGTGTGTGTGTGTGTGTGTGTGTGTGTGTGTGTGTGTGTGTGTGTGTGTGTGTGTGTGTGTGTGTGTGTGTATTTCAACTTCTCTTGCCATTTTTTTTTTGGAAGAAAACTTATCTTCTTCGTAAGTTTCCTGGAATTCTCATTAAAGTGTTATTATTATTACGTCTGTGGGAATTTAAAGTTTCTTCGTACTCCATTCCAGGCAAAAAATATATATTAAGTTCACTATAATAAAAATAAAAAATAATTACGTGTTCTCTTTTCTGATCTAAGCTATGCACTAAAACCACATATTTCTCATTACTGAATTAAACTATCCACTAAAACCACATATTGCTCCACTAAAAACCACATATTTCTCCACTAAAAACCACATATATCTCCACTAAAAACCACATGTTTCTCCACTAAAAAACACACATTTATTTCACTAAAAACCACATATTTCTCCACTAAAAACACATATTTCTCATCCTTACAATCCAAAAAGGTAGAAGAAAATGAAATAAACAAATAAAAATAACAAAACAGAAATGGTAGAGAGGCAGGAAAAGAAGAAAATTGAAACAGAATAAAATAATGAAATAGCAAAACCTTAAAGCCCCTAAAATACACACGGTGAGAGGATTTATAATGGAGAAAGAGAGAAAAAAGGATGTAAATATGTATGTGTGAGAGAGACAACTTCGAAACACATACAATTTTTCTCTCTCCGAACCATTTATATCTGATCCTTATAATCCAAAAAAGTTAAAAACAAGGAAATTACCAAACATTTAAGCCCTAAAATACAGGCGAAGGGAAAGTTTATAATTATGGGAGAGTGAAAAAAAAAGACATATTTTGATCCTTAAAATCCAAAACTAAAAAAGAAGGAAATAACAAAACCTTAATACCATAAAATACACACGAAGGGAAAGTTAATTATTAAGAAAGAAAGAGAGAGAGAGAAAAAAAGAATATGAATATGTATGTGTGTGTGTGTGTGTGTGTGAGAGAGAGAGAGAGAGAGAGAGAGAGAGAGAGAGAGAGAGAGAGAGAGAGAGAGAGAGAGAGAGAGAGAGAGAGAGAGAGAGAGAGAGAGAGAGAGAGAGAGAGAGAGAGAGAGAGAGAGAGAGAGAGAGAGAGAGAGAGAGAGAAACAAATTCGAAACACACGCAGCTTTTCTCTCTCCGCGTCTCAGTTTTGGGGTAAAAGAGGAAACATTTTTGTATTCTTTCACTTTTTTACTATTTTCACGTTTCGAACCGAGGCGCCGAGCTGTCACCACGCCACTTTTTTTTTTCTTCTTTTATTCTCTTACACGAGCGTTTCAGTTTGCAGCTCATGTGTATGTATGTATGTGTTTGCGCGAGGCGTGTATATATGCATGTGTGAGTGTGCTGGAAACTTTGTGTGTGTGTGTGTGTGTGTGTGTGTGTGTGTGTGTGTGTGTGTGTGTGTGTGTGTGTGTGTGTGTTGGGGAGTTTGTCTCTGTGTTATTCTTCTTTTGTGTTGTGAGCTTGTGTTCGCTTGCATTCTTTTTTTTCTTTTTTATTTTTTGCAAGTCTGTTCAAGTTTTTTACAGTTTTTTTTGTCAGTTTTTTATGTGTTTTGTCAGAGTTTGTTTTCTCGTGTTTCGTCGGTTTCTTTCCTGTATTTTGTCTGTATTTATGTTTTTTTTTAAGTCTGTTTTGTCCGTGTGTGGATTTTTCGAGCAAGTTTTGTCAGTCTACTTTTTTGTGTATATTTTGTCGCTTTTTGTGGGTGATTGCTTTGTATTATTTTCCACGTATTTTGTCTATGTTTTCCTTGCTTGTTTCGCCTGTACTTCTTTTTTTGTATTTTGGCTCAGGGTGTTTTTTTTCTCCACATGTTTATATCACGTAATTGACTGCTCTTTCGGCCACCTCTTCGGATTCTTTACAGGAGCAGCGAGTAGCGGGCTTTTTGTTTTATTTTTGTTTCCTTTTTTTGTGCCCTTTGATGTCTCCGTTGCTGTAAAAAATAATAATAATCTGAGTATATTTTTGTGTTTTTTTCTAGTGTTTCCTCCATTTGTTTTATTTCTGTATTTCTATTTTTTTCTTTTTTTTGTGCCCATGCTGTAAAAAAAAAAATCTGAGTATATTTTTTTGTTTTTTTCTAGTGTTTTTTCCGCTTGTATTTTTTTTCGCGTGTTTTGTTTCTGTATTTCTTTTTTTTTTTTTTTTGTGACGGACGCCAAAACGTTAAAGCGGAAGACTCGTTCAGATAGGAGGACAGGCGAGCTCACAGCGGACAGGTATCAATATAGGCAGGTAAGGGGAGTCTCTCTCTCTCTCTCTCTCTCTCTCTTGTGAATCGGTTTTCCCCTTGAAGATTAAAAAAAGAAAAAAACATGACAAAACCAACATCAACAATAAAACGAAAACGGCAACAGAAAACAAAATATGAAAGAAGACGAAAAAATAGAAGGAAAAGAAGGCCAAGAAACGGAAGAACAAGAACAAGAAGAAAAAGAAGTCGATAAAGAAGAGGGAAAAGAAGAACAGGAAAGAGAAGAAAAAAAAAGACGAAAAAGGAGAAGAAACTGAAGAACAAGAACAGGTACAACAAGAATAACAAGAACAAGAAGAAAATGAAGAAAAAACAAAAAAAGGAAAAGAAAAAGAAAAAAAACAATAAGACAAGAAAAAAACAAGAAATCCAGGAAAGACATAAAAGAACAAGAACGAAAACAAAAACAACAAGAATGAAGAAAAAGAAAGACGACGAGAAGAAACAAACAACAACACAACACAGATAAGACAAAGCGGAAAACAAGAAATCAAAGGAATCAGGAGAAGACAAGGTTGATAAGAGCAGTAGTCTCAGGAGTGAAGACAAAAGACTGTTTCCACGCGGCGAGGACACACGAAAGAAGGAAAGAAGAAGAAGAAGTTGCAGCAGCTTTTGACGCCAACGAGAAGGCCCACAGGTCACAACTGCCGCGAATCACAGGAGTGCCAACGTTTATCCCTGCAGCTGGTGACCCTGACCCCCCCCCACCCCTCCCCTCGTCGTCCTCCTCATCCTCTTCCTTCTCCTCGTCGTCCTCCTCCTCCTCCTCCTCCTCCTCCTTGTACGACGAAAATCATCTCTTAAAAAATGGTGCAGTGTAATATCACTTGTGTGGAGGTTTTCCTGTTTCTCTCTTTCTCTTTTCTCTCCTTCTCTCTCTCTCTCTCTCTCTCTCTCTCTCTCTCTCTCTCTCTCTCTCTCTCTCTCACATATAACAAAAAAATTTCCCTCTTAACTCTATCGAATTCTCACTGTAAAATTAATCCTTCTCCTCCTCCTCATTACCTTCCACTTACGGGTCTTCCATCTTCTTACCTGTTAATTAATACTCTCTTATTGCCACATTTTACCTGCGTCACCTTCTTACGTTCCCTGCACTCTCTCCTCGCTCCGGCTTTTCCGCTGAAATCTCTCCCTTTCCTCAAATTGACATTCTCACCTTTCTTTTTCCTTCTCTAAGTTATCCTTTTTACCTGTCTCCCTTCTAATTATAACGGCTTTCTCACCTTTCTTCTTTCTTCCCTCTCTTCCCCTCGCCTTTCTTCTTAAATCTTATCCACTTCTTACTCGTATTGCGTTTCTCGTCTTTATTTTTCTACCTGTAACTCATATTCGTTATTTCTTTCACTCCATTTTATTTCCTGTGTCATGGTTGTCAGTTTCGTTTACCTTGTGTGTTCTTCCCTTGTTCTCCATCGTCTCGCTATCCTGTGTTCCATCTCAAGACTTTTATGTCTCGTTATTTTCCATTACTTCTATTTTTCTTATTTGTTGTATTATCTTTCCTCTTTTCACGGCTATCAGTTCCTTCTATCCTCCTTCCGTGTGTCTTTTCCTCACCCTCTCAGTATCCAGCTGCCCATACATATTTTATATATATATCGTTATTTTCCATTACTCCTATTTTTATTCTCCCTTGTTCATGGTTATCAGTTCCTTGAAGCTACCCTCCTCGTTTGTGTCCTTTCCTCACCTCTCTCTAACATTTATCTACTCTCAAACCTTATTCATACCTTTTTAAAACACATTACTCATATTCTTCGTTTTGCTATCCTTCCTCTTTTTCACGGTTATCAGTTCCATCTATCATCTTGTCTGTATCCTTTCCTCACCTCTCTCTAACATCCAGCTGCCCTCACACCCGGGGCCACAGCTAAAGGGCCTATTTCAAAAAGTTGATATATTCATGAAACCTGTCGGGAGAGGATCACCGCCCTTCTCTCATTCATATTTAAATTGTGAAGCTTTGTGGTCCTTTTTTTTGTCCCGCCCAACTTTTTTTTTCTCTCTAAACCAAACTTGTTAATGACGTTTTTTTTGTGTGTGTGTTCTTTCTCATTAGCCGCTACTACTGCTGTTGGGATTCCAGGCGAGTTTGTGGTGGGAATATAACGTTAATACTTTGTTTATTACGTTGTTTCGCTCTCTTAGACAGTGTGTGGTTGGAAGAGAGAAATACCTATCGTGCAATCTCATTTACCTGTTCTAGTGAGGAATTCCAGGTGTGTTTATGACGAGAGAATCACATGAATACTTTGTTTCTTATAATGTTTCGTTCTCTTCTTGGACACTGTGTGGTTGGAAGAGAGAAATACCTATCGTGCAATCTCATTAACCTGTGCTGTTGAGGAATTCCAGGTTTATTTATGACGGGAGGATCACATAAATACCTTGTTTGTTATTCCATTTCATTCCCTCCCTTGGACATTGTATGGTTGGAAGGGAGCGAACCTATCCCCTATTCTCATTAACCTTTGCTGCTTCGGAATTCCGGGCGTGTTTGTGGCGAAGACATCTTAGAAATGCCTTGTTTTCATGTCCCTCAGTTTTTCTTATTTAAACAACGCATAACTTAGAGTGAGAAAAACCTACCCATCATCATCATCATTAACCTGTATTTGAACTCCGAGGGGTTGTATGGTGAAGACTTCTTATGAATACCTCTTCTTTTGTATAGTTGGTCATCTTAAAAAAAACACTCCAACTACATACGGTTAAAAGACAGCAAAAAAAGAACTATTCGTCTTCTCCATCTTCACAGACAAATTATTTTGACCTATTCTTCATATTTTTCCGTCCATCTGTTTGAACGCCGTCTCAATGCGATATATATTGAGAGAAAACCTTATATTTCACCCCTCCTATTGTCCATATCCGATTAAGAGGGAGGACAAACTTTCTTCTTCACCTACCAAGTCTTCGCTACCAGATAAAGTTATGCGATAAACACCAACCAATCCTTCCTTGTCGCTTAATGAGGCTCACAACTCGTAAATATAATGTTTCTTGCGCTATGTCATTCACTGCTGGAACGATATACGAGTTGAAAGGGACAGACAACCCTGATGTCCGTCCCCTCTATCTTTCCTGGCAGATTCGAGGTAAAAGTGTGTGATAGACGCGTTCCAATCACTTCTTAACTTTTAGGATCCGAGTTTAATTAGTAGACGTGAGGGATTTACGAGGGACCATATTTTAACAGGTAGATTTTTTGTTTGGCATTTCAACCTGAGCTGTCAAGGTGAATACGAGTCAAATCAAGAGGTTAATGTACATTTTGCCACTGTCAATTCTTCTGGTCCTGTCATGGGTGTGAGCGAAGTAAGGTCTCGTATGAATAGAGGGTCCGAAGGAGTTACGAAGAAGAAGTTGACGTTGTTGTTTCAGACATAAGCAGAGTTTGTAAGGAGTTGGATGCGATCATGAATCTCCATTTATCTTTCTCAGGTAAGAGTTACTGCTTCTCTTCCCTGCCCTGCTCCTCTTCTTCTTCTTCCTCCTCCTCCTCCTCCTCCTCCTCCTCCTCCTCCAGCTGTTAATAATGAGAAAGCAAAATGGAAGGGAGGATGAACAGGGATTTATATGTCTAGCCGAGAGAGAGAGAGAGAGAGAGAGAGAGAGAGAGAGAGAGAGAGAGAGAGAGAGAGAGAGAGAGAGAGAGAGAGAGAGAGAGAGAGAGAGAGAGAGAGAGAGAGAGAGAGAGAGAGAGAGAGAGAGAGAGAGAGAGAGAGAAATATGGTGCATAAATTATAAAAAAAACGTCAGCTAAGTTATTTTCTTGCCTCTTTTCTCTTCCTTCTTCCTCCTCTTTTTCGGTCTTCTCCTCTTCCTCTTTTACGTTCTTTCTCTTCCATTCAATCTTTTCCTATCACAACTTTCTCCTGTTCCTATTTATCCTTTTATTGTCGTCTACTTCCTCCTCCTCCTCCTCCTCCTCCTCCTCCTCCTCCTCCTCCTCCTCCTCCTCTTCCTCCTCCTCCTCCAAACTTTTAGACTTATCACTTTACACGATCACCACATGCTCTCTCTCTCTCTCTCTCTCGACTCGACTCGACTCGACTCCACGGAAATGAAAATTCACTCCACTAGTAAATATTTAAAATGCAAATCTAATAAACAAAAAAAAACTTTACTTGGGTTTTCACAATTGACTTTGGTAGTAGTAGTAGTAGTAGTAGTAGTAGTAGTAGTTAATATGTGAATGTAGCTTTTTTTTCTCTTCCTGTAACAAAACACTCACGAACATTTTTAAAGACCTCAATATTACTTGTATATGGAAGAACATGCAGGTAAATATATATATAAAAAAAAAAAAATGTTATACTATCCTTAAATATTCTCCTTCCTAATGGTGATAATCTTTCTTTAAGTGAATTCATGACTGAGTGATATTAAATTCGAAGCCAGAGAGATGAGAAAGACGAGGGGCTGAATGATTTAGGAGCAGAAAAGGGATGCAATTAAGGTATTGGGAAGTAATCTATTAGAAACCTTAACTTATGGGGTAATAAATTCATAAGGAAGTAATAGATAGGGATAGTAATATGCATATGAGTAAGACCAATTGGTAGGAGGATAATGATAATTTGATGATGACAGGTAGTAAGAGAAAGATGGAGGAAAAAGAAGAAAGAAAAATAAGAGAAGGAGGAAGAAGAGAAATAATAAATGGGGGAGAACTTAGTGAGCAAAGAAGAGTTACATGTGGTCGTGGTGGTGGTAGTGGTGGTGGTGGTGGTAGTGGTGGTGGTGAGTGTTTAGAAAAATGTAATTAATTGGAAGTCAGTGTACATAAAACCTTTGCAAATGCTTATTGGATAGAAGATAAATAGATAGAGAGAGAGAGAGAGAGAGAGAGAGAGAGAGAGAGAGAGAGAGAGAGAGAGAGAGAGAGAGAGAGAGAGAGAGAGAGAGAGAGAGAGAGAGAGAGAGAGAGAGAGAGAGAGAGAGAGCAAAGTAAAATGAGGTGAGTTCTGGTCGAAAGAAAATTGCCAAAACCGATAACGAGTTTTCACACACAAATGTCACGTCGGGAAATTGAAGAGAAATAAAAACTGGAAAATAATGCACCAAATGGATACTAGATACACGGACAAACGCGGCGACGATGAAATTATAGATGAAATGAAAAGGGGAAGCAAAACAAACAGAAAAAAATGTATAGCAGGAAAGGAAAAATAATGAAACTGAAAATGAATACGAAAATAAAAATAAAAATAGTTTGCAGATATGTTAGGTTAGGTTAGGTTAGGTTAAGTTAGGTTAGTGAAAATGGGAAGCAAAACGAACATAAAAAAATATACAGGGAAAGGGAAAATGATTTACCTGAATATGAAAACGAAAACGAAAAAAAAAATACGGTTTGCAGAATAGGGAAAAATGGGATACAAAACAAGTAGAAAAAAGTAGAAGGGAAGAAAGAATAATTTAACTGAATATGAAAAGGAGAATGAAAAAAATATAACCGAAACAGACAAAATGAGAACCAAAAACAAAAAAAACAAAAAAATAGAAGGAAAAGAAGAATATTTGAAAATGAAAAAAAGAAGGAAAAATATGATTACCGAAACATAAAAAAATGGGAATCAAAACAAACAGACAAAAATGTACCCGGAAAGGAAGAATAATTTAACCGAATACGAAAAAGAGAATGAAGAGAAAAAGAAAAAAAAACGGTTTGCAGAACAGAAAAGAAAATAAACATAGTGCCACATCCACATATCAACTTTAAAAGAACGAAAGCTCAGTAAACGAAAAAAAAGGAAAGAGGAAACAGCTGGACAAAACCTAGAATTAAACATGCATGGGAAATGAAAATGTACACAAAAAATATACACAAGAAAGATGAAAAAAAGAGGAACACAGACACCATTTTTTTAGAAGATAGAAACAAATAAAAATGAAAAGAAGAGTAAACAGACACCATTTTTTTTAGATGGAAGGAAATACAAAACAAAAAACGATGAAAACAAGAAAAACATACACCCTTTTTTTATAGAAGATAGAAGAACAAAAGAGATAAAAAGAAGAGAAACGAAGATATAATATTTTTAGAAGACAGAAGCAAAAAAAAAAAAAAAAGGATATACACACGAATTTAAAATGAATAGAAAGACTGATAGAAAATTGAAAACATAGGGAATAGAAGTTGAAATGGAAATAGAACGATTGATAGAAAATTAAAAACATAGGGAATAGAAATTGAAATGGAAATAGAAATAGTGATAGAAATTGAAATAGAAATAGAAATTGAAAACATAAGGGAATAGATGCTTGATTTAAAAGGAAGATACAGAAAGATAAAAACAAACAAAAACGGCAAGTATTCAATTCTCTAAAAGGGGGGAGACGTAAATAAAAGGAAAAAAGTAAAGAAACGGACAGACAGAAAAGGGAGATACAGAACGCAACAAAAAAGAAAACATCCAATTCTCTTAAAAGGGAAAAGAAAAGAAGAGAAATAAAGGGAGAGAAAAACATAAGGAGACGAAAAAAAAGAAAAAATAGGAAAGGAAAAATAATACTGGAACGCTTAAAAAAAAATCTAAGACAAAAAAACAAAATAAAGGAAAAAAAATCATACGGATAAAAATGGAAAAAAAAAATACAGGAAATAAAACAAAAGAAGAACCTCAAAAACACAAAAAAACACATACCCCCCCCCAAAAAAAAACAAATAAACAAAGAAAAGGAACCAGATGTCATAAGCAAGAAAAAAAGAACATAAAAAAACATAACATTTGCAAAAAAAAAGAAGCATAAAACAACAACAAAAAACAAAAAACAAAAAAACAACAACCCGGTGACAGAGGCAGAAAAACAAAGGGGAGACAAAAGATCAAGAGCAGCCCGAAAACCCCCGTAATAACATTCTAAAAGGGAGTCGTTTTATCACGGTGGAAGGGTGAGCAGGAAGGCGAGAAAATATCTACCCTGGTTCCTTCTAAGCCGACCTGGGCGACGCGAGGCCCTTGACAAATGATCTTTCAGGGCAGAAGGGACGAAGACGAGGAGGAGGAGGGTGAGGAAAAGGAGGAGGAGGAGGAGGAGGAGGGAGAAAAAAAGTGTAAAGTGAGGGAACAGGAAGAGAAAGAAGAGTAAAATATTGTCTAGATGAAGTTATGGAAAAGGAGAAAGAGAAGGGAGAAGAAAGAAGAGAATAAAACAGATAAAGGGAGTGAACAGGAGGAAGAACAAGGAACAAAAGTGAGAAAAAAGAGAGAAAGAAGAGAAGCAGAATATGGTTTAGATTATAGGAAGAGGAGAGAAGAGAGAAACAGGGATGGAAGAGGAGAAATAGCAAGAAAAGTGTGAAAGTGAGGAGAGGATAAAATAAAAAGAGTAAATATTATGATGATGTTATGGGCAAAGAAGATGAGGAGGAAGAGGAAGAAGAGGAGGAAGAAGAGAGAAAAGAAAACCGAGTACAAAAAAGGAGGAGGAGAAACGGATAAAACTAGAGGAGGGAGAAAGAGACAGAAAAAGAGAACCAGGAGAAGGAAAAGAGGGAGATAGAAATTTAAAAAGAGAGAAAACTTAGGCATCGAAAAAGAAGAACCACTTATAACGAAAAGGATGAGGAAGAGAGAAAGGAAGTACAAAATAAAGGAGATGAAACTAGGAGAAATCGAAGAAAAGAAGTAGAAAAGAGAAAATAGGAGAAGTTAAGTAGATGGGTTGAGGAGAACGACACGAAGGAAGACAAAAAAAAAGCAGAAAGAAGAGAAAGAGGAGATGAGGGAAAGCAAAGAAAAAGAAAAAAAACATGAAAAAACAAACAGTGAAAGGAAGGAAGAAAGAAAATAGGGGAGAACAGAGGGAGAATGTGAGTGAGTGAGGGCAGAAAAAAGAAAAAAAAAGGAAAAAAAGAAAAACTGGTGACGCTTCAACCCGGCAAAATCCAAAAAGAGGAAAAAAGAAGAAAAAAAGTGTCCATGAAAAAAAGAAGAAAGAGAAGAAGAAAAATAAAAGGAAGCGAAAACGTAGTACAGAGGAGACAGAGAAAGTGGGAAGCGTAAAAATAAGAGAAAGGAAAGAGATTAAAAAGGAGGAACAAAGAAACAAAGAAACACGTATAGGATAAAAGATATATAGCGAGAGAGAGAGAGAGAGAGAGAGAGAGAGAGAGAGAGAGAGAGAGAGAGAGAGAGAGAGAGAGAGAGAGAGAGAGAGAGAGAGAGAGAGAGAGAGAGCGTCATAGAAAGAATGTTACACAAAAAAGGATCAAAGGGAGAGCGAATAGGGGAAGTAAGGGTTAAGGGGAGAGAAAAAGGGGAGGAGGAAGAAAGGGGAGGAGGAAAGATGAGGGGAGCAGAATCTGATAATATTACTGTAAACAAGAATCCAAGACATCCTTTCTCTCTCTCTCTCTCTCTCTCTCTCTCTCTCTCTCTCTCATACCCTAGTAATACACAAAAAACACCAACACTAACATAAATACACCACTAACACCATTGACAACACTAACTACAACACTAACAACACAAAGAAACACAATAGTACGTATGGCAGGGCAAGAGAAGGATGGGGCGGACCTGTTGAACAAATTATGCACCTGTGGTGCTGGAGTCTTTGAGTATTCTTGGGCTGCCGGAGGGACGGGGAACTTGGCTCTCACGGTAATGGCCCAGCGGTGAAGTTTGTGTTTACTCGCGTTACATAAGTTTGGTATCCATCTCTCTTTCTCTCTCTCTCTCCCTCTCTTCCTCTCTTTCCTAACTGCTACTGTACTTGCTTCTTCTCCCCTCTTCCTCCTCCTCCTTCCTCCTCTCTCTTCTCTCTCCTACTTCTTCTTCTTCTTCCCCTTTTCCTCCTCCTTTTTCTTCTCTTTCTCTTGTTTATATAGCTGTTACTTTTCTTTCTTCTTTTTCTCCTCTCTTCTTCCTTTTCTCTTTCTTCTCTAGCTACTAATTCTCTTACTTTCTCTTCCCCTTCTCCTCTTCATCCTCTTTCTTCCTCTTGTTTAGCTGTTATTTCTCTTCCTTTTTTTATGCCTCTACTTCTTCCTCTTTCTCTTTCTTCTCAAGCTACTAATTCTCTTACTTTCTCTTCCCCTTCTCCTCTTCATCCTCTTTCTTCCGCTTGTTTAGCTGTTACTTCTCTTCCTTCTTTTTCTCCTCCTCTTACTTCTCCTCTTTCTCTTTCTTCTCCAGCTGCTATTTCTCATAGTCTTCCTTCCCTCCTTGTCTTTCTCCCTTCCTCTTTCTCTCTCTTGTTTAGCTTCTTCTCCTACTCCTCCGCCTCTTCTTCTTCCTCCTCCTCTTTCTTTTTTTTGGCGGCTGCTACTTGTCTTACTCCTCCTCCTCCTCTTCCTCCTCCTCTTCCACGTCTTTCCTTCTTTTCTCCCCCTTCTCTCTACCCAAGCCACTGTTGCATAACCGGGTATACTGTACTGACTCCTAGCGAAAAGAAAGAGGTAGTATCAATGTATTTTTAGGTAGGTGAGTGGCTGAATATAAAACTACAGGTAGGCAGACAGGCAGGTAGATAGAGAGGTAGAGGTATACGGAATAAGCAAAAAGGTCAAGCTACAGGGAATAAGAGAAAAGGAGGAATACATAATCAGAAAAAAAACCAATGAAAGAAGCGATGCAAAAAAAAGTAATACTGAAAAAATAAGAGAGAAAGGTCAGGTCAGGTCAGGGAGGAGGAGGAGGAGGAAGAGGAAGAAAAAGGAGAAGAGAGGAGAGGATAAAAGGGAGAAAATTAATTAGAGGAAAAAGAGGAGAATGAAAATGGTTAGGTAGGAAGAAAAACGGAGATGAGAGAGAGAGAGAGAGAGAGAGAGAGAGAGAGAGAGAGAGAGAGAGAGAGAGAGAGAGAGAGAGAGAGAGAGAGAGAGAGAGAGAGAGAGAGAGAGAGAGAGAGAGAGAGAGAGAGAGAGAGAGAGAGAGAGAGAGAGAGAGAGAGAGAGAGAGAGAGAGAGAGAGAGAAAGAAAGAAAAAGAAACTCATTGATAAAAAATATATAGAAAAAATCGAAGAAGAAAAGAAAAAGAAGACCAAACCTTTCCTCTTTTTCTTCTTCCTCTCTCTCCTTTCTTGCCTCGCCCTCTCCTCCCTCGTTACTCCTGCCGGGACGCTTCAAACACAAATCTTACCAATTCTCTCTTTCGCTCCTTCCCTCCAACACTTTCCCTCGTTTCTCTCACTCTCAGGGCGATTTCTCCTGCGATCTCTCCTCCCCTTTTGTTACTTTTATCATATTTTGCTCTTACGCCCCCGCGGCCGACTCTATTCCTGGGTAAACTGAGACCATTATTCACTCTCTTCCAGCGATTGTGTCCCAGGCCCTGTGTGGCGGAGGAGAAGGAGCTGGAGGAGGAGGAGGAGGAGGAGGAAGAGGAGCAGGAGGAGGAGAGTGAAAAAGAAAATAGAGAGGTGTTATAGTACTAGATTTATGTGCAGGAAAAGGAGACTGAAGAAGAGGAGGAGGGGAAAGAAGAAAAGACAGAAGTTGATGATGAAGAAGATGAAGAAGAGAAAAGAAGAATATTTAATTGATTGGTTGGTGTGTTCCATCATGGCGCGGCAACTACCATGATCATATAACAAAAAAAAGAGGAAAAAGAAAAAAAAGATGATTATGAGAGGAGAAAAAGAGAGATGAAGAGGAAAAGGAAGCTAGAGAGAAAGAAGCAGAGTAAAAGTTGGAGGAGGAGGAGAAGAGGAGGAAGAGGAAAAAGGCAAGGTGGTGGGATTTTGGAGGAAAACTGCCCAGCGGAAAATATTTAATTAAAAGAACGAGAGAGAGAGAGAGAGAGGAGAAAAGGAGAGAAAGAGAGAGAGAGAGAGAGAGAGAGAGAGAAGAGAGAGAGAGAGAGAGAGAGAGAGAGAGAGAGAGAGAGAGAGAGAGAGAGAGAGAGAGAGAGAGAGAGAGAGAGAGAGAGAGAGAGAGAGAGAGAGAACATACATCGGAAAGTGATAACCGCGAAAAAATAATAAGAAAAGAAAACAATGTAAAGAAAAGAAAGGTGTGTGTGTGTGTGTGTGTGTGTGTGTGTGACGGACCGACACACACACACACACACACACACACGCTAGCGTTGCCCATGACCCACTTTTCGAGAATGCAACACTTTTTTTTCTATTTTCTTTCTCTCCCCTCTCGGTTGCAATCCAGTCACTTTATCGTCAGGGAATGGGATGAAAGTTCACGTCACACACCCATCCTCTCCCGTGTCTCTATTCCCTCAGTGTTATCGACGAATAAGAATCACTAATGAGTCCCTCTGTCATGAAGCCCTTTGAGAGAACTTTTTTTTATTTTACTATAAAGAAAGCAGCTTAAGGGCAAAAATAAATGACAATGAGTCCGCTGGGATAAAAAGCTTGCAGAAAAAGAGCCCACTAGGAGAAAAATGCCCGCTGAGAAAAATACCCGCTGAGGAAAATACCCGCTGAGGAAAAAATGCCCGCTAAGGAAAAAATGCCCGCAAAGGAAAAAATGCCCGCAAAGGAAAAAATGCCCGCTAAGGAAAAAATGCCCGCTAAGGAAAAAATCCCCGCTAAGGAAAAATGCCCGCTAAGGAAAAAAAATGCCCGCTAAGAAAAAAATGCCCGCTAAGAAAAAATGCCCGCTAAGGAAAAAAATGCCCGCTAAGGACAAAATACCCGCAAAGGAAAAAATGCCCGCTGAAAAAAGTCCCCGCTAAAGAAAAAAAAAAGAAAAACAGGTAATGAATTGAACTGAACGCTCCACTTGCTTCTTTCACATCAGTCAAAGTAAAAGATAAGAACACATTATACAGTTTGACATCTGTTTCCGACACGTTAGGAAAAAAAATAAAGGTTGGGACACGATTGATACACGTAATCGAAAGGAAAACTAAAAGGCAAGACCACATTTGATACCCATTCGCGACAACTTAGAATGGAACACGGTCGATACAAGAAAGCAACACGTGGGGAAAACTAAATGGTGAGGAGGAATGTTCACCACACTTATACAACACGTCGCGAACACGAATCTGACAAAGCACAAACAGGCGGAGGATGGAGCAACAAAAACAAAAACAAAGAGTCATCTGGAACTCCACAAGAACGTCGCCAACTATTCAGATTCCCCTCCGTCGCCGCAGAACCTTCTTTCGAGTAACGAGGAAAATCTCACCGGATGCACGTCTCTATTTCCAACAATACCTCGGAGCGGGAGACAAAGGGAGGGAAAAGCCAGGTAAGGTAAGAAGATTTTTTTTTTTTTTTTTTTTTTTTTTTTTGGTGTGTGGGTGTCAATTTCTCTCACGTAATTTCTTTCTCGCGTGGAAATTGAAGCAAAGTAGAATTGTGGGCGTTGAGGTGAATTAACTTTCTTCGTCTCTGTCAAGTTTTCATTCAATATTTTACCGTTTCTTTCTTAGACAAACTTAGATAGATACACGGATAGATAGTCAGGTAGATAGATAGATAGATAGATAGACAGATAAACTTTTTCCCCTGCTGTTCAAGTTTTCATTCAATAGTTTCCCATTTCTTAGGCAAACTTAGATAGAAAGACAGATAGATAGAGATGGGGAAGGAAAAAGAAAGTGTGTGTGTGTGTGTGTGTGTGTGTGTGTGTGTGTGTGTGTGTGTGTGTGTGTGTGTGTGTGTGTGTGTGTGTGTGTGTTCTTTCTGCTGTAGATGAGGTTCTGGGAAGTAGATTATCTCCTTTAAAATTCATCTTAGCGTGGAGAGAGAAAACTCAAGTTACCTTCAACGTGACGAGGGCGAATCCTTAATTTCCCACGAACTCTCTCTCTCTCTCTCTCTCTCTCTCGCACGGTTTACGCAACGCTACGTTCTTCCCACGTTCAACACACGCCGCCGAGCAGTCGTGGGAGCGGCGCCGGTGAATCGTGGACTGAGGGAAAACACGTATCATCAAAGAACTCTATCAAGGCGGCGGGGGAAATAATGAGCTCGATAGATCTCCGGGTTGTTTATGGAGGCGGATGATACAGGTTGAAAAAAAGAAGATGGTGGAGACTTTTTAAGGGCATATAATGTTGTTCTTTTGCAGAGACACACAAATAGTAATAAGCTCAAAGGATTCTCGTGTTGTTCTTTTTTTTTTACAACAAAGGAGACAGCTCAAGGGCACAAAAAAAAGGAAACAATAATAATAATAAAAAAGCCCGCTGCTCGCTGCTCCTAGATAGATGCAAGTGATACAGATTGACAAAAGAATATAGAGGTATAACTTTTTCCTTCTCTGCTACTAACTGAGAAAGAGAAACACCAGTAATAATGGGCTAAAACGATTCTCGGGTTGTTTATGAATGCGAGTGATAAAGACTGATGAAAAATATGCTACTGTACGGCGTTTTGAGGAATAAATTTTGCTTGTTTTGCTACTAAGAGAGGAGAAAAAGACCAGTTCAGATTTTTTACATGGTTATTAATATGACAAAGAAAGAGAGGAGAAAAAGACCAGTTCAGATTTTTTACAAGATTATTAAAATGACTAAGAAAGAGAGGAGAAAAAGACCAGTTCAGATTTTTTACAAGATTATTAAAATGACTAAGAAAGAGAGGAGAAAAAGACACCAATTCAGATTTTTTACAAGATTATTAATATGACAAAGAAAGAGAGGGAGAAAAATACCAGTTCAGATTTTTTACAAGATTATTAATATGACAAAGAAAGAGAGGGAGAAAAAGACACCAATTCATATTTTTACATGATTATTAAAATGACTAAGAAAGAGAGGGAGAAAAAGACACTAATTCATATTTTTACATGATTATTAAAATGACTAAGAAAGAGAGGAGAAAAAGACACCAATTCATATTTTTACATGATTATTAAAATGACTAAGAAAGAGAGGGAGAAAAAGACACTAATTCATATTTTTACATGATTATTAAAATGACTAAGAAAGAGAGGGAGAAAAAGACACCAATTCATATTTTTACATGATTATTAAAATGACTAAGAAAGAGAGGAGAAAAAGACACCAATTCATATTTTTACATGATTATTAAAATGACTAAGAAAGAGAGGAGAAAAAGACACCAATTCATATTTTTACATGATTATTAAAATGACTAAGAAAGAGAGGAGAAAAAGACACCAATTCAGATTTTTACAAGATTATTAAAATGACTAAGAAAGAGGGGAGAAAAAGACACCAATTCAGATTTTTACAAGATTATTAAAATGACTAAGAAAGAGAGGAGAAAAAGACCAGTTCAGATTTTTTACATGGTTATTAATATGACAAAGAAAGAGAGGGAGAAAAAGACACCAATTCAGATTTTTTACAAGATTATTAAAATGACTAAGAAAGAGAGGAGAAAAAGACCAGTTCAATTTTTTTACATGGTTATTAATATGACAAAGAAAGAGAGGGAGAAAAAGACACCAATTCAGATTTTTACAAGATTATTAAAATGACTAAGAAAGAGAGGAGAAAAAGACACTGATTTAGATTTTTTACAAGATAATTAAAATGGAGTGATCAGTGTCGCTTAATATCACGTCATTTACCATATCATGTCATATAACACGGCAGCAACTATAAATAAAATTCGCCTGATCCTAACGGACTGGGGTCGCAGAAGAGGCTCCTCGAGAAAAAAAAAAAAAATCCTTAAAAATATGTTGATTCTGTTTGGTTCTTCTTGTATTCCTTGTCTGTCTCCTTCTCTCAACATAAATATTAATTGAATGGTTAGTGACGGATAATGTAAACTTTATATTCAGTAAATCTTGACTCATTTTGATTCTTTAACTTTCGTACCTCGTCGTCATCTCCCTTCTTGTTCTTCTTCTTCTTGTTTTCCTTCTCCGTCTTCTTCTCTCCTTCGTCCTCCCTTCTCTTCCCTATCGTCTTGCTTCCAATATAATTTCTTAATTCCCAACGCTCCCCTCCTCTTCCCTTTCTTCTTCCCCTTGTCTTATGTCCTATTTCTATTTCTCGTATTCGGTAGTTTTCTCGGTTTCTTTGTTCTCCTATTTCTCATATTCTTCATCTTGTCTCCTACGTTTGGTTATTCTCTTCGTTATTTTCCTTTTCTTTCTTCAGGTCTTCATTTTCTTCATCTTGTGTCCCATTTCAGTTTCCTCCATTCGTTAGTTTTTTTTTTATTTTACTTCTCTGATTATCTATTTCTTACTATTTTCATGCTTTCTTTTCTCGTGTATATTTAACTTTCATATTTTCTTCGTCCACCCATTCAAAATTTTCTCAATCTCGTATCATACTCCTGTTTCTCTTCTTCTTTAGTTTTCCTATTTTTCTTTCTTCTCCTGTTCTGAATTTCCTTATTTTTATCTACTTCTTCTATTTCTCGTATTCGGTTATTCAATTATTGTCCACCTATTCAAAATTTTCTTACTTAATCTCGTATCATACTCCTGTTTCTCTTATTCTTTAGTTTCTTTATTTTTCTTTGTTCTCCTGTTCTTAATTTTTCTATTCTTATCTACTTATTCTATTTCTTTAGTATTCGGTTATTTCCTTCATTTCTTCGCTGTTATGTTATTCCTTCTTTCCCTCATCTTATGCTACGCTCTTATGCTGTTCCTCGAATTTGCATCATTATTTGCTGCTATTTGTTTTCTTCATCCTTTACGTTTTTCCTACTTTCTTCATCCTCTCGACCACGGATCCTGTTGCTATTTTCGTGCCAGTGTTGCGAAGGCGATTTATGTTCTGAATACTCTTTGCACAATAACTCCTATTCTGTATCCTTCTTTATCCTGCTGCTTCCATCCCTCAAATTCCTATTCTTGGATTCTGTGCCCTGTTAGTCCTTCTTTCCTGGACTCCGTTGCGTCTTTTCCTGAGTGGTTTCGAGAATAATGTTTTTTTTTCATTCTTTTTGTAGTTACTTTTGTCCTCATTCTCTATACGCTATTCTTGTTTCTCCTTTTCTTTACTTTTTGTTTTTTGTTGCTTCTGGTTTACCGTTTTTACTCTTCCTTTTTTCTTTCTTCTTTCCCTTCCTTTATGGTTCTAGTTACCTTCGTTTTATTTGATCCTTTTTGCTCGTCTTTTTCTCCTTTCTTCTTCCTCGTAGTCGTCTCGTTACTGCTTCTCCATACCGTTTATATTCCACTTTTATGCACTTTTTCCTTCTTTTTCATCTTATTGCTTCTTTTCCTCACGTTCTCCTCTTTTCTCATTTCTTCTTCCTCTTAGTCCTTCCATTTCTTGCTTTTCTTGGCTTCTATACCCTATTCCAATCCCTCCTTTCCTTCTCTTCGTCTTCCCTCTGTTGTTGCATTTCCTCATTTCTCTCTCCTATTCCAACGACTCCTTTCCATTTCTTCTTACTCCTGTTGACTCTCTTCCTCCTTTCTACCTTTCAGTCCTTTCGTTTCATATTTCCCTCGGCATCTATATCCTTTTCCTATACCTCCTTTCCTTCCTTTCCTCCTCCTCCTCCTGCTGCTCCTTCTCCAGGTGCTCGGTGGAACGGTTCTTGGCGCGGTTTTCGGGTCATCGAGATCCCTGGCACGACGAGGAACTAACGAGCGATCAAAAGGCTCAGGAAACGTGCCCGGCGTCTCCAGGGTGGCGGCTCTCCTTAGGCTCTCCATGCAGGGTTGTGTTGGGGGGCGTTGAGGGTGTTGTGGAGGCCGTTCTTGTTCTCGTTCCTCTTGTTGGTGTACTCTGGCGTGAAGAAAGGCGAAGGGAGGATCGAGGAGAGCTTACACATTGAGGACGCTTTTCTGGGTTCACTATATCGCTCTGTATCCCATGAATCCTTTATTATATGAGGCATCTTTTGATCTAGTCGCTTTGGTTGGTGTTCTGCGGGGCGTGGGAAGGCGAAGGGGGAATCGAGGAGAGCTTATACACATTCAGGACGCTTTTCTGGGTCCATTATATTGCTCTGTATCGCATGAATCCTTTATCATATGAGGTATCTTTTGATCTAGTCGCTTTGGTTGGTGTTCTGCGGGGCGGGGGAAGGCGAAGGAAGGATCGAGGAAGGGTTACACTCTGGGTACGCTTAACTGGATAGCTTATATCGGCCTGTATCGCATGGATCCTTTAATATATGAGGCATCTTTTGATCTAATGGCTATGCTCTTTGCCCTAACATTGTTCTTTGATGGTCTGTAGTGAGTGTTTGTGTGTGTGTGTGTGTGTGTGTGTGTGTCCAGATCGTTATCATAAACGCTAAAGGCCAGACCGTTTGCGCATTTTCAATTTATTTCTATTTTTCTTTTTTTTCCTTCTTTTTCCTCTTTTCCTTCCTCGCGCGCTTGCTTCTCGTTTTTCATTTCGCTTCCGTTTTCGTTCTGAGCCCCAAGAGGTTTCTCCGTGGGTCTTATTTTCCTCCAGTTCTCTCCAATTTTTTTTCCCTCCTTCTCTTACTACTCGTTTCCTCCACTTATTTTCTCACTTCCTCCTTCACGCCTCCTTCCTTCCTTCCTTCTTCGATTTAAGTTTTCCTCCAGTTCTCTCCATTTTTTCCCTTCTTCTCTTACTCCACTTTTCCTTCATCTCTTTTCCACTTCCCTCTTCACGCCTCCTTCCTTCCTTCTTCCTTCGAATTGAGCTTTCCTTTCGTCCTTGTCCATCTCCTTCTCCTTTAATTCCTTTCTTCGACTTCTTTTCCACTTCCCTCTTCACGCCTCCTTCCTTCCTTCCTTCCTTCCCTCCTTCTTCGTGTTGAGCTTTCCTTTCCTTCTAATTCTTTTCCTCCTTCTAAAACGCCTTTCCTTCACATCTTTTTTATACTTTTCCTTTCTCAATGCCTTCCTATATTCCTTTCCTTCCTTATTTCCTTTTCCTCCTTCTAATACGCCTTTCCTTCACATCTTTTTATACTTTTCCTTTTTCAATGCCTTCCTTCCTTCCTTGTTTCCTTCCTTCGTGTTGAATTTTCCTCTCGTTTTCGTCTTTTTCCTCTTCCTCCTTCTTCTGATACGCATTTCCCCCACACCTTTTTGTAGTTCCTCCTTCCTTCCTTCCTTCCTTCTTACCTACCTTCCTTCCTTCCTTATTTCCTTCCTTCGTGTTGGATTTTCTTTTCGTTTTCGTCTTTTTCCTCTTCCTCCTTCTTCTGATTCGCCTTTCCTCCACACCTTTTTATACCTCCTCCTTCCTTTTTTCTTCTTACCTACCTTCCTTCCTTCCTTCCTTCGTGTTGAATTTTCCTTTTGTTTTCGTTTTTTTCCTTCTTCTGATACGCCTTTCTTCCACACCTTTTTATACCTCTTCCTTCCTTCTTTTCTTCTTACCTACCTTCCTTCCTTCCTTCCTTCCTTCCTTCCTTCTTTCCTTCCTTCCTTCCCTGCTCGTGTCGATTAGATCTTTAATACTATCCTCCTTACTTCTTTCCCCTCTCCCTCTGGCAGTTCTATTTCTTCTCTCGATTTCTCTCCCCAACAAACATATATATTTTTTTCCTTCGAGAGGGATAAATAAAATAAAATACAAACTTTTTCCACACAGGTCAGCGGGAAATGGCCGGACAAGAGTGAAAATTGGCGAGAAAAGTTGTCAAATTTCGTCTTTTTAAGGAATTTCACTTCTTCGAGAGGGTTGTGCAATTGGTGGAGAGGGTACGGGAAGGGAGGGGAAAGGGCAGGGTAAGGGAAGGAGAAGAGGGGAAAGGTTAGGGAAGAGGGGAAAGGCTAGGGAAGGGGATGGGGAGTTGGACGAATAGAGGAATAAGGAAAGGAAGGAGAAGGAAAACGAGGAGGAAGAGAAGGAGGAGGAGAATGATAGAAGGGGAAGTGGCGTAAAGAAGAATAAGGGGAGAAGAGAGGAAGGGATGAAAAGGGAAAAAAGAGAAGGAAGAAGAGAAAAGGGAAGGAGAGGAAGGAAAAACAGGAGAAGAGAGAGAGGGATAAGAAAGGAAATGAAGAAGAGGAGAAAGAGGGAAAGGAAAAGTGAAAGTTAAGAATAAGGAGAAGGAAAGGGAGAGTAAAGAAAGACGTGAAGAAGAGAAGGGGAAAAGGAGGGTAAGAGGAGCTGACCACTCGTACGCGTGACCCTTGACCTCTTTAATGGCACACTGACGCCACGGAGGAGGAGGAGGAGGAGGTGGAGGAGGAGGAGGAGGAGGGCAAGGAGAGGATAACTGAAGTCGTTGTTAATGTGTACTATTCTACACACACACACACACACACACACACACGCACACGCACACACACACACACACACACACACACACACACACACCTTTCAACACCGCCTTCACCTCCACCAACATCAACATTCTGAAACAAGGAATGCAAGGGAGGGAGGGAGGGAGAGAAGGAGAGAGAGAGAGATGAAGACAGGAAGAGAAAGGGAGGAAACTGATTCGGTGGGGAAGATACTAAGCTAAGAAGGAAGGAAGGAAGGAAGGGAGTGAAGGAAGAGAGGAAGGAAGGGAGGAATGTGGAAGGGCTTACTTAGTGGTGTGTTAATGTTGTTGTTGTTGTTATCAATCTTCCACAACCTTCTCCTTATCGTCTTCCTCTTCTCCTTTTCCTCCTCCTCCTCCTCTTCTCCTTTTCCTCCTCCTCCTCTTCTCCTTTTCCTCCTCCTCCTCTTTTCCTTTTCCTCCTCCCCTTCTTGTACCTCTTCTTTTACTCTCACTTTCCTTCCCATTCTTATTCTTCACTTTCTCTTTTCCCTCCTCCTATTTCTCTTTTCCGTTCTCATCCCTCTCTGTCTCCTCCTCCTCCTCCTCCTCCTCCTACTACTACTACTACTACTACTATTACTACTACAACCACTGCCACTACTAATACTACTACATAAAAACATATGAACATAAGAGTCTGCAAGAATGAATTTATCTAATCTATTTTTGAATGTGACAATTGTATTGGCACTCACCACATGACTGCTAAGCCTATTCCACTCATCTACCACCATATTTGTAAACCAATTTTTGCCCATGTCCCTGTTGAATCTGAATTTATCCAGTTTAAACCCATTACTTCGTGTCCTACCCGGTTCTCTTACCAACAAAACCTTATGAATGTCTCCCTTATTAAAGCCCTTCATCCATTTATAAACCTCGATCATGTCTCCACGCACCCTCCGCCTTCCTAGAGAATGCAAGTTTAACTGCTCAAGTCTTTCCTCGTATGGCAAGTTTCTCAACCCCTGAATCATCTTAGTCATCCTCCTCTGCACCGATTCTAACATTTTGATATCCACTCTATAGT
Source organism: Eriocheir sinensis (assembly GCF_024679095.1). Taxonomy (NCBI): domain Eukaryota; kingdom Metazoa; phylum Arthropoda; class Malacostraca; order Decapoda; family Varunidae; genus Eriocheir; species Eriocheir sinensis. Next base: position 16,278,463 of record NC_066519.1, read on the forward strand.
AAGGTGACCAGAACTGAACCGCATAGTCAAGATGAGGTCTAACTAATGCTAAATATAGTTTGAGGAAGACTTCGGCGCTTTTGTTGCTTACGCTCCTTGAAATAAATCCCAGTACCCTATTTGCTCGATTTCTAGCTTGAATGCATTGTGCCCTTGGACGGAGATCAGAGCTCACTAAGACCCCTAAATCCCTCTCGCACCTAGACCAACTTATGGGAGTGTCATTTAAGCAATAGTTATGTGAAGGGTTGTTCCTACCTACACTCAGAATACTGTACTTCCCTACATTGAACTCCATCTGCCATTTATCCGCCCAGTCATACAATCTGTTTAGTTCACCCTGGAGAATACTAGCGTCCTGATCCGACTCGATTACTCTACCGATCTTGGTATCATCCGCAAACTTACTGACATCACTACTAATTCCTATACTACTACACGAAGACCATCAACAACAAAAACTACTACAAAAACCACCACCATCACCCCATCTACTATCACCATCCCCATCATCACCCTCATCACCACCATCATTATCCTTATTCGCGAGACAAACAAGTAGCTCACGGGTCTCTCATTTTCGCTGCTACAAAATCGTCGAGTGGCTGCACAAGAGGCGACTAGTGGCTCCGCTAATGATCAACAGGAAATTATACTTATTTTTCTTCTCTTATTGACTTCCCGTCGCTCTGAGAACCAAGAGAAGGAGCCCAAAGTGTAGGGATAATAAATAAAAAAAATAGGAGAGAAAGAGAAGACCATATTCCCGTAAGACTGTAGTGAATGAGAGAAGGAAGGAGGAGGAGGAGAAGGAAAAGAAGGGTGGAGATGGTGGAAGGAAGAATAGAGGAAAATAAAGAGGAAGAAAAGGAAGGAGAAAAAGAAAGGTGAGGTAAGGGAGGGAAGGATAGAAATGTAGGGAGATAGAGGGAGAAAAGGAGGGAGGAGGAAAAGTTGGGTGAAGGTAACAGAGGAAAGGATAAAAAAAAAGTAGGGAGATAGAGGGAGAAAAAGAAGGAGAATGAAGAGAAGGGTGGAGGTAAGGGAGGAAAGGATAAAAAAAAGTAGGGAGATAAAGGGAGAAAATGAAGGAGGAGGAAAAGAAGGGTGGAGGAAAGGGAAGGAAGAAGAGAGAGAGAGAGAGAGAGAGAGAGAGAGAGAGAGAGAGAGAGAGAGAGAGAGAGAGAGAGAGAGAGAGAGAGAGAGAGAGAGAGAGAGAGAGAGAGAGAGAGAGAGCAAAGGAAAGAGGAGGAAAAGTGGGAGATAGTAGAGGATGAGGATGAGAGGTAGGATGAGAGAAAAGTAGAATGAGAGAAAAAGTAAGATGAGAGAAGAGGAGGAGGAGGAAGAGAAGAGTGGAGGAAAGGGAAGGAAGAATAATGAAGTAGGGAGAGAGAGAGAAAGTGAGTAAAGGAAGGGAGGAGGAAAAGGAGACTAAATATATAATGGGGAACGAAAAATAAACAGGAAGAAGGATGGTAGAAAGGAAAAGGAGAAGGAAAATAAAGACGAAAGGAGGGAGAAGCAAGGAGGAGGGAAGGAGAGGAGGAGGAGGGAAGGAGAGGAGGAGGAGGGAAGGAGAGGAGGAGGAAAGAAAAGGATAAAGAATGAGAAGAAGAAAAGGATAAAAATGAAACTTGAGAAAAAGATAAATAGCGACAAGAAAATCTACTTAGTACATTTGATATTCCTCTCTCTCTCTCTCTCTCTCTCTCTCTCTCTCTCTCTCTCTCTCATCATTCCTCCATTTTACCCAGCTGCTTCATGTCTTTAATTTCACTTCCTTTAATGTCTTCTAATTATTCTTCATCAGATTTATCCATTATTCGTTATTATCCTTCCTTCCCTTCTCTTTCTTCTCCTTCCCATCCCTCTTCCTTCATTCTTTCTTCCTTAATTATTTTCGTCTTTACTTCGCAATTTCCTTTATAAGTACCATTCATCCTCCCTTCCTTTCTTCATTCCTTCTTCTCTTCCTCTCTTCCTTTCTATTTTCCCTTATTCCCTTACTTTCTTCTTTCCTTCTTAACTAACTCAATTCTCCTCTCATTTTCCTTCTTCATTTTCTTCTCCATCGTTTCCTTCTTTCCCTCCATCCTATTTTTTCCTTCTCTTTACCTCCCTCTCCTTCCCATCCCTCCCTCCTCCTCTTCTATTTTCTTCCTCCTCTCCTCTCTTCCTCCTTCGCTTCTTCCTATTCTGTTTCTTCCCTTCCATGCCCCTTACCTCCCGCCTCCTCCCTCGCTCCCTCCCATCCTCCCCTCCCCCCTTCACTTTTCTTCCTCCCATTTTCCCTCCTCTTCTCTCTTTCCTCCCTCCCTCCCTCCCTCCTGCCGTCTCTCCATCCATCACTCCACAAGACACTGAAGACCGCAAGCAGCTGCGTAATTTTTTTTTAGTAAAGTTTGTCGTTCCCGAGAGAGAGAGAGAGAGAGAGAGAGAGAGAGAGAGAGAGAGAGAGAGAGAGAGAGAGAGAGAGAGAGAGAGAGAGAGAGAGAGAGAGAGAGAGAGAGAGAGAGAGAGAGAGAGAGAGAGAGAGAGGAGGGGACAGGTCATAATCTGGGAATGAGATCAGACTAATACATATATGCATAAGTAATTAAAAAGATACACCAGTTCTTTTCACTTATTTTTGTTATGAGATTAATTACTGCATCCTCAGGTCAGAAAAATAGCGAAAATAAATGATAAAAAAAACACAAACTCTCAGATATTTCAACGATATAAAAAACAACAACAAAAAGGATAGATTTCAACAGTCACACCCTGCCTTGTTTAATATCTTCCCTTCCTCCCCTTTCCTTCCCTTCCCCTGTAACGCATCTCCTCTTTCTTCCCTTCCCTTCCTTCCCCTGCCACATTATCTCCCCAGCCTCCCTTTCCCTCCCTTCCCCTTACTCCCCCTGTCACGTATCTCTCCTTCCTCCCTTCCCTTTACTCCCCCTGTCACGTATCTCTCCTTCCTCCCTTCCCCTTACTCCCCCTGTCACGTATCTCTCCTTCCTCCCTTCCCCTTACTCCCCCTGTCACGTATCTCTCCTTCCTCCCTTCCCCTTACTCCCCCTGTCATGTATCTGCCCTTCCCCTGTCCGTAATCTACTTCCCACGCACATCCTAATACATTTACACTAATTTCTGCCTTTTTTTATTATCTACCCATCTTCCCATACCATTTTTAATTTTCCCTTTTCCATTCTGCCCTTCTCTCTCTCTCCCTCTAATCTTCCTTCCCTTACAGCCTTGTCTTTCCTTTCCATCCCCTTTCCTACCCTGTCATAACCCCTTCCTTCATTTCTACAGTTTTTGCAGCCTTATATTTCCTTTCCATGCCCTTTCCTACACTGTCATAGCCCTTTCTTTCATTTCAACACCTTTTGCAGCCTTGACTTTCCTTTCTAAACCCTTTTCTACCCTGTCATAACCCTTTCCTTCATTTCTACACTTTTTCGCAGCCTTTTCTTTCATTTCCATGCCCTTTCCTACCCTGTCATAGCCTTTTACTTTCATTTATCAGCTTTCGCAGCCTTGTCTTTCCTCTATATGCCCTTTCCTACCCTGTCATAGCCTTTTCATTTATAAGCTTTTCGCAGCCTTGTCTTTCCTCTATATGCCCTTTCCTACCCTGTCATAGCCTTTTCTTTTCATTTATAAGCTTTTGCAGCCTTGTCTTTCCTCTATATGCCCTTTCCTACCCTGTCATAGCCTTTTCTTTTCATTTATAAGCTTTTCGCAGCCTTCCTTTCCGTGCACCTTCCCTTTCTTCTTTCTCACATCTTCCTACACTGCCACAAAACCTTCCCTTAATTTTCACACCTTTCGCAGTCTCTCCCTTTTTTCCATGTCCCTTTCCTTCATTTCCACACCTTCTGCAGCCTTGTCTTTCCTTTCCACGCCCTTTCCCGCCTTGCCCACCACTATTACACACACGACAGCCAACAGAAGTCACAGGAAAGGGTCTAAACCAGGTCCTGCTTCGCCTCCCTCAACTTCGGCTAATGGGTTTACTCGAGGTTAGGAAGACGACGCAGACTAGGCTGAACCAAGACTCCCGAAAGAAACACCTCCGAGAATTTCCCTTAAAGTCGCTGGGTCGTTAGCTGGAAGGATGTGCAGTAGACTTAAAGGAGGCGGCGGATACCTCGACCTCAAAGCATAGAGGAGGAAAAGGAGAAAGGATGGAGGGAAGAGGGTGCGATAAGGATGAGACGAGAGGAAGATGAAAGGAAGGGAAGAAGAGGAGATTGCGAGGTATGAGAGAGAAGGAAAAAGAGAAGAGATGGAAGGAAAGAGGGTGAGGTAAAGATGAGGATAAAGGAAGATGAAGGAAAGGAAAAGGAGACGGAGAGGTAAAGAGAGAGAGAAGGACCGAGAGAGGAAGTGATAAGTAAATTCGACCAAGTAAGGAAGCGAAAGGAAGGAAGAGAGAAAGAAGATGATAGGAAGAACAGAGAGAAGACGAAAAAGCGTAACGGAGGGAAGGGAGGTGAAGGGAAATGAGTGAATGAAGATGGGAAGAGAAAGAGAAGGCTAAGAAGATGGAAGAAGATGATAAGGAAATGGAAAACAAGGAATAGAAGGGAAGAAGAAGATAAATGCCAAGAGGAGAAATTGGTCAGCCATAAAAAAGAACTTACGGAAATAAGAAAAAATGGAGGTGAAAGTAAAGATAAAAGAAGGAAGGAGGAAGTGAGGAAAAGTGAAGAGAAACAAAGGAGAGGAGAAAAACGAAGCAAGATGAAGAGGAAGATGGAAGAAAGATGAGAAAGTGATTGGAAGACAAGAGGAAACGCCGAGGGACACAGGGCCAGAGGAGGGGAAAAAGAGGGGAGAAAGAGAGGAGAGGAAGAGGAAAATGGAGAGGAAGAAAAAAATGGAGGTGTAAGGAAGAAGTGAGTGAGGGGAAAACGAGGGGAAGATGAAGGGGAGAGAAAGATAAAGTGAAAGGAAGAAGAGGGGAAAGGTGGTCCTAGATAAAGATAGGTGAAGGAAACCGTACTGAAGAAAAAAATGGTGTAAAGAAAATGCAAGTGATGGGAAAACGAGGGGAAGATGAAGGTGTAAGAAAGATAAGGGGAGTAACAGAAGAGGGGAAAGATGGACCTAGATAAAGATAGGTGAAGGAAAATATACTGAAGAAAAATTGAAGGAGTAGGGAATGTGTGAGTGAGGGAAGACGAAGGGGAAGATGAAAGGGAAAGGATGATGAGGGGAGTAGTAGAAGAGGGGAAGGGCTGAGCCAGACAAAAATAAAATACAATGGAAAAAAAAACATAAAAAGGAGCCAGAAAGAAAACAGTAAAAAAAAGTCACATACAATAAACAGCAAACACAAACAAACAAACAAACAAACAAACAAACAAACAAACAAACACGAAACAGCAGGAGAGGATACGAGAACGAATGGCGAGGAAGAGAAGGAGATGAAAAAAGGGAGGGAGGGAGAGAGGGAGAGGGAGGGAAGGATGGGTAGGCAGAAGGATATTAAAAGAACGAGAGGGAAATACCAGAAAAGACAATAAAGTGAGGGAGTGGAAAGAAGAGGGAAGGAAAGAGGAAAAAAGAAGAGCAGAGGAAAAAGAGAATAAAGGAAGATAAAGGCGAACGTGGGATGGTTAGGAGGGAAAGATGAAGAAGGAGAAGGAGAAGGAGGAGGTAAAGGAGAAGGAAACGAGAGAGGGAGATACACAGGATGGTAGGGGCGGAGAGGAGGAGGAGAAGGAATGTGTGGAATGGCATGAAGGAGGCGGAGGAGGAGGAGGAGGAGGAGGAGGAGGAAGATTATGAGGAACAGTAAATGAGACAGAGGAGAAAGGGGGAAAATCAGTGCAAAGGATGACTAGAAAGGAAAAAGAAAAGATGAGAAAGTGAAAAGGAAAAGGAAGGGAAGAAATGGAGGAGCAAGAAAGACAAAAGGAAGGAGGAAGAGAAGGAAAGGGATGGAAAAGAAGAGAGAAAACCAATGCAAGATGACGAGAAAGGAGGGAGAGAACCACTAGAGGAAAAGAAAGGGAAGAAATGGAGATGGAAGAAAGACAGAAGGAAAATGAAGAAGGAAGAGAAGGAAAGGGAAGGAATGTAGAAGAGAAAACGAAGATAGAAGTGAAGAAAAGGAGATAAGGGACACAAACAAGAAGAAAAGAAAAACAGGAGCAGGAACAAGAAAAGGAAGAACAAGAAAAGCAAAAACACATGGCGGAAAAAGAGAGAAGAGAAGAAAAAAAAATATAAACGAAAATGAAGAGAAGGAAGGGAGGGAAGGAGAGGAACACTAAAGTAACTACACGCTATTCCTTTCAGCCTAAAACAATTACCAAGACAACACTGATGACTTGATGCTCTCCGCCGTGTGATAAAGAGACTCGGGAAGATGCGATTAAGTCGAAAATAAAAGGGAAAGAAAACAGTTGGTAGATAAAACACATGTTGTCTACGGCTCTGGTTCTAAAGGAGAGGAGAGAAAAAGAAGCGTGAAATGATAAGGGATGAAGCGTGAATGTCATTGTGAGTCGTAATAATACTTGAGGTGAGAGGAAAAACATGAAATAGAGGAGAAAGTGAAGGGAAGTAAATCATGAAAGACTGCATGTAGGAAGGTGAAAAATTGACTATTACGAGACAAAAAAGAACAGAGTAAACATGAATAGAAGCGAAGAAAAGAAGAAAAGGGACACAAAACAAGAAGAAAAAGGAGACCAAGAGCAGGAACACGAAAAGGAAGAACAAGAAAAACAAGAACAGGAACAAATAGACTTGGAAGAAAGAGAGGAGAAGGAAAAATAATAAAAAATAAAAACGAAAATGAACAAAATTAACAAGAACAAGAACAGGAACCTCAAACCAAGGACACAGCAGGACACCAAGAGGAAAAAAAAAACGAAGAAAAAAAGAAGATTAACAAGAAGAAGAAGAAGAAGAAGAAGAAGAAGAAGAAGAAGAACCAAAACACAAAGAAGAAGAAGAAGAAGACGAAGACGCTCACCACCCTAATATGACTAACAACACCCAATACATGAACAAAACGAGATGAAAACAACTTCAAGCTAATGACACAAAAAGACCGTAGGAAGGTATAGCTGTCATGTGAGGGTCCCAGCGGCGGCGAAACGTGGAAAAATTACAGAACCCAAGTAATCAATTAAGCGACATGGGGTACAGGTAAAGAGGACAGGTAAGAGGGGGAGGGCAGGGGGGGGAGGAATGGTAGAGGAAGGAAGGAAGGGATAGAGGGAGTATTAATGTTGATGTGGGGAACAGTGGGGGAGGAAAGGGAAGGAGAAAGAAGGGAATGGGAAGGAAAGGGAAGGGAGGAAAAAGAGGATGGGGGAGGAGGAATGGTAGAGGAAGGGATAGAGGGAGTATTAATGTTGATGTGGGGAATAGAGAGGGGGAGGAAGGGGAGGAGATAAGAAGGGATGGGAAGGAAAGGGAAGGGAGGAAAAAGAGGATGGGGGAGGAGGAATGGTAGAGGAAGGAAGGAGAGAAGGAAGGGATAGAGGGAGTGTAGTAATGTTGATGTGGGGAATAGAGAGGGGGAGGAAGGGGAGGAGATAAGAAGGGAATGGGAAGGAAAGGGAAGGGAGGAAGCGAGAGAGGGAGGAAGAAGAGGGTGGAGGGGAAGGGAAGAAGGGAATGGAATGAGAGGGAGAAAGAGGGAGAGTGAAGAAAGGAATGGGGGAGAGATGGAGGAAGGAAGGAAGGGAGGGAAGGAGGAAGGAAGGAAAGGAAGGAGGAAGGATGAAAGGAAGGAAGGAAGGAAGGAAGGAAGGATGGAAGGAAGGAAGGAAGGGAAGGAAGGGAGGGAGGAAAAGGACAGTAATGTGTGTGTGTGTGTGTGTGTGTGTGTGTGTGTGTGTGTGTGTGTGTGTGTGTGTGTGTGTGTACGAAGGGGTAGAAAAAATAGAGGGAAAAAAAAACACCCTTAAGAAGAAGTGTCATTAAGGTGAAAATGCGGAAGTTAAAAGGACACCCATTGCCTCGGCTCACCGGCGACTGTAATTAAAGGGTCATTAAGGTCTGGTCAAGGGTAGAGGGTGGGGGGAAGCGGGAGGGGGGGGAGGGGGGAGGGTCATTTGCGCGCATCGGGTGGCTGGTTGCACGTCGCAGCTGGTCACGGTTTCAAGAGTCGAGATCACGAACGTAAGAAAAATAATAAGAAAAAAAAAACAAGAAAAAGTATTAAGTTCATCAGTATTTTCCCCTCCTTTCCTAATGTCCCTTCGTATCCTCCTTTCCTAAAACAATATCTAACATCCTATATTTTCCTCCTTGTATCCTAGACCTCCTTTATCATGCGTTTCTTCCTTCCTTTCCTAATCTACTGTTTCGTTTTTCTCAATATGTTCCCTTTTCTAATGTTCCTTCGTATCTTCCTTTCCAAAAACAGCATCTGACATCCTATATTTTCCTCCTTGTATCCTAGACCTTCTGTATCATGCGTTTCTTCCTTCCTTTCCTAATCTACTGTTTCGTTTTTCTCAATATGTTCCCTTTTCCTAATGTTCCTTCGTAGCTTCCTTTCCTAAAACAACATCTGACATCCTATATTTTCCTCCTTGTATCCTAGACCTTCTTTATCATGCGTTTCTTCCTTCCTCTCCTAATCTACTGTTTCGTTTTTCTCAATATGTTCCCCTTTCTAATGTTCCTTCGTATCTTCCTTTCCTAAAACAATATCTATCATCCTATATTTTCCTCCTTTTTATCCTAGACCTTCTTCTTTATCCTACGTCTTTCCCTTCCTTTTTAATCTAGTTTCGTCCTTCTCAATATGTTCCCCTTTCCTAATGTCCCTTCGTATCTTCCTTTCCCAGAACATGCATCTGATATCCTTTATTTTATTTCTCTTTTTGTTTTCCTTCTTTATTCCTCTGTTTACTTCCTTTTCCTCGTCAGGTGCGTTTCGTTCTTCTCATTATTTTCCCTTTTCCTAATGTCCCTTCGATTCTGCCTTTTCCAGAACAGCATCTAACATCCTCCATTTTCCTTATGTATCCTAATCCACTTCCTTTTCATCGTACGCATTTTCCTTCATTTCCTAATCTTCTACATTTCGTCATTTTCGCCCTTTTCTGTTTCCCTCCCTGCTTTCCTTTCTGCTTCCCTTTCTGTCTTCCTTAAAGTTCTGTCCCCGTTTCTGTTTTCTCCCTTTCCCTCTCCATTTTCTGCTTCCCCTCCTGTCCCACTTTCTGTCTCACTTTTCCTTCTCTCCCTTTCTGCTTCCCTTTCCGTCTCCAAATCTGCCTCACCTTTCTATCTCCCTTTCTGCTTCACTCTGTCTCCCTTTCTGTCTCATTTTTCCTTCTCTCCCTTTCTGCTTCCCTTTCCGTCTCCAAATCTGCCTCACCTTTCTATCTCCCTTTCTGCTTCACTCTGTCTCCCTTTCTCTCCCCCTTTCCGTCCCTCTGATGGGCATATTACACCTGAGCACGCCAGGGTGAATTAGGTTTCTTCAGGTAGCCATCGAGGGACCCAGAGCGTGTATAGGCAACTCCAGGAGGCGATGGAGCGTGACGGAGCGGAGAACGGCGAAGGAAGACACACGGGAAAGGTTTGAAGATTATATGGTGAAGGTTGATGGTGGGTGCGCCGTGTGATGGTGGTGATGGTGTGGTTGTTATCAGCTGTGATGATGATGGTGATGGTGGTGATGGTGGTGGTTATGTGATCGTGTATGGAAGTCTCGTAAGGTGAAGAAAAGCAAATGAACGAAGATGGAAGAAGATGATCAGGAATGGAAAACAAGGAATAGAAGGGAAGAAGATAAATGCCAAGAGGAGAAACTGGTAGCCATAAAAAAGAGCTTACGGAAATATGAAAAAAATGGAGGAAAGCGAGAAATGGACGGGAAGAATAGATAAAGGAGGAAGGAGGAAGGGAGGGAAAGTGAAGAGAAACAAAGGGAGAGAAAGACGAAAGAAAGGAAGAATCGAAACGGAGGTGACTAGTCTGGTGATGTTAGTAGTGGTGATGGTGATGGTGTAGATGTGGTTGTTATTGCTGTGATTTAACTGTGATGATGATTGTAATGGTGGTGATAGTGGTGATCGTAATGTATTATGACCGTGTGTGGAAGTCTCGTAAGGTGAGGAAAAGCAAAGGAAAAGAAAGATAAAAAAAGGAGTGAAGAATCTAAACGGTGATGTTAGTAGAGGTGATGGTGGTGATGATGGTGGTGGTGATGGTGTAGGGTGGAGTCGTGTTCATGCCGTGGGTGATGAGATACGCTTGTTTATTGTTAGTGTAATCTGTCTTTTTTCACGGCTAAATGGTGTTCCCTGTTGCCTAGATTACGAAGCGGACACTGAGGGATGGCTTGTTATGCATGCTGTGTGTCTTGCTCGAGTGACTTTCCCCAGACAGCTTGATAACAGTTGTGACGTGTAATTGGTTTGGATATTTATACCTTTTCTCTTCTTTTCGCTTCATTCTACTTCTCTCTTTCCACGTTCTTCACCTCACTTTTCTTCTTCCTTAACTACGCTTTTTTTTTCGTTCTTGTTTTCTTCCCCTCTTCCCTTCTTCTATCATCACTTTTCTTCCGACTATAACTACACTTCTTTTATATTCTTTCTTTCACTCACTCTCTACTTCTTTCATCATCTTTGCTATTTATTTCACCTTCCTCATCTTCCCTCTTTTCCCTTCAAACTCTCATTCTTGTCTTCTTTCTCCTCTTCCCTTCCTCTATCTTCTTTTTTCACTCACTCTCTACCTCTTTCATTGCTTTATCTTTGCTATTTATTTCACCTTCATCATCTTCCTTCTTTTCCTTTCAAACTCTCATTCTTGTCTCCTTTCTCCTCTTCCTTTCCTCTATCATCAGTTTTCTTCCTCCTTAACTACCCTTTTTTTCTTCTTTCGTCATTACTCTATTGTCTTCACTCACCTTCTTTACCTTATTTCTTATCCTTTCAATCTGTAATTCTTGTTTCCTTTCTCTCCTCTTCCCTCCTTCCATGTCACTTTTCCTCCTCCTTACCGACACATTTTTCTTCTCTCTTCATTAAACTAAACTTCCCTTCACTTACTTTTTCCTCTCTAGTTTCAAAAGCATCCATTGTCTTCCCTCTCTCTCTCCCCTCCTCCTTTTTCTTTTGTCTTCTCTTCTTCCCTCACTCTCCTCATCTTCCTTTCACTTGCATCACTTTCTGTCTGTCCTCATTATCCTCACCTCTCCTCAGACTCCCACGTTCCTTCACCTTCCATTGTTTTCGTTTTCTCCTTCATTATCTTCCCTTCTTCACTTCTTCAATGGCCCTCTCATGTATTTTTGTCACTCTTCCCTTCATTTCCTCACAGTCCCTTCCCTCCTTCCTTCACCGTCTCTTAATTCCTTCTTACTCCCTCGTCCACCCTCCTTTCCTTGGCACCCCTTTCATCCTCCCTCTCTTTCTTCGCCCTCCAAAACCTTCTCCCTTCCTTCCTTCTTCCCTTCCTTCAGTTTCATTTTTCCCCTTACTTTCCTACCCATCCCTTTCTCCTTCCTTCCCTCCTTCCTTCGCCGTCTCTTGCTCCTTTCGCCCCTCGTTCTCCCTTTCTCCTTTCCCTCGTCTTCCCATCCTCCTTTCTTCCTTCCTCCAGTTTCATCTTCCCCGCCCGATCCATCACTCAGCCGTGTAACGCGCCTCGCCATCAGCCTTCGAAGGTAAACAAATGAACGGCGTCTTGGTTCCTTCCTTTGCCGTTAGGGGACTGCGGCGTGACGCTCTTCGGATCTTCATTAAGCGGAATAATGAGTCTGAAAAGGATTGATGGCCGCAAATAATTGTTTTCCGTAGGGCCTGAGAGGTGACCCTTCCCCTGAGGCATCTTGTAATTGGGGAAAAGATGGAAGATGATGGATGTTTTGCTAGAGATGGTCATCATAAGGGATTCTACTCTGGATGCGTCGAAAGTGACCTGATTAAACGGAGAAGACTTTTTTTTTACAGCTGAATTGAGGGGTTTTTTTATTGACCTTTTTACTTATTACTTTTTACTTATTTTGCTTACTTTACTGTTGCTTACTTTAACTTTACTTACTTTTCCTCTTACTATATTTTACTTTTTTACTGACTTTTATTACCGAGAAGACTTTTTTTTACGCCTAAACTGAAAAGACTTTTTTTTTACAGCTACGGAGGCAGCGCAAAGGCTAAAAAACATAAACGTCAACGAAAAAAAAGTAAGTCCGCAAAACGCTGTTCCGGCAAAAGAAAGAAAGAAAGAGAAAAAAAAAAAAGAACGAGAGGCCAAAAGAGAGATCACCTTCGAAGACTGAATACATAATCTCTTTTTTTTTTCTTTGGTGGTTGCCTTCGTTTACTCTAAGGATGGTGGGAGGTTACTCTGGTTTAACTTCTGGGGAAAGACATTCACTATAGTCTGTTCACTTAAGTCTGACCCAAGCTGACAACATAAACCTAAGCGTGTTCGTAAGCGCAGTTCAGATTAGCAAAGTGCTGCGTGAGATAAACACAAACAGAGATTAAAGAAAACTTGGAAGCCATACCAGTAGCCAATCAGCACTCAGCTTACAAACACGCTTAGGTTTATGTTGTCAGCTTGGGTCAGACTTAAGTGAACAGACTATAGTAATGTATTTAACTTTTATTCCGGACATTTTCCTTCTTCTATCTTTGTGGTTTGGTGTCAGTATACCCAACAGACAAGTACTAAACATCCGCACCACAAATGATTTAACTATAGATTACTAAGCGTTAATTAAAAGTCCCACAGATAGAAATGAATAAATATCTTGTTATCTTTAAACTAGGAACATATTACAAGCTTCCTTTCAGTACGTAACTTAATCATTCTTGTCTTACCACAAAAAAATAACATCGTAAGTTCTTCCTCTCCGTGTGACTGCGTGTTTAAGTCCCATACCTAAAATAATATGACAAGCTGCAATTCTCTTTATACAAGGAACATATTACGGGCTTCCTTTGTATGTGAAACTAAAGTAATTTTCTCAGCGCAAAAAAATGAAACCTAAGTCGTTGGTCCCCTTGTTCAAGTCCCAAAGCTAAAAAAAAAAGAAAAAAAAAAAGTCTTGCTTCAACTCTCTTTATACAAGGAACATATTACGGGCTTCTTTTATATGTGAAACTAAAGTAATTTCTCGCAGCGCAAAAAAAAGATGAAACCGGAGTCGCGTACCCTTGTTCAAGTCCCATGGATAAAAAAAAATGTCTTGCTTCAATTCTCTTTATACTAGGAACACATATAGTTTTTTTTCTTTCATGCGGAACTTCAGTAATTTGTCTCTTAAAGCAAACAAAGAGACGTTGTTCACTTTGTTCAAGTCCCATAGCTGAAAAAAAATGTCTTGCTTCAATTTTTTTTATACTAGGGACACGTGTAAGTTTTTTTCTTTCATGCGGAACTTCAGTCATTTGTCTCTTGGCGCAAACAAATAGACAGATACCCAAGTCCTTCATACGTAACATCTCAACAACGAGGGAGAGGGTGGGAGGGAGAGAGGGAGAGAGAGAGAGAGAGAGAGAGAGAGAGAGAGAGAGAGAGAGAGAGAGAGAGAGAGAGAGAGAGAGAGAGAGAGAGAGAGAGAGAGAGAGAGAGAGAGAGAGAGAGAGAGAGAGAGAGAGAGAGAGAGAGAGAGAGAATCAGCACATTACAGGCTTAGAAAACAGCGAACAAAAGACAGCAAGAAGACCCTAACGAAAGGACTTCCTCCCTTGTAACGTGACACCTAGAGGAGGAGGAGGAGGAGGAGGAGGAGGTGAAAAAGAACATGCGAGAGAGAAATGGCAATATGATAGTTGAGAGGGATGTCGAGTGATGAGAGGGAAGTGAGGGGGGTGGGGAGAGAGAGAGAGAGAGAGAGAGAGAGAGAGAGAGAGAGAGCAGACAGACAGGAATATGACTAGACTGAAATAGTTAAAGAAAAATATGAGTGTAACAAAACCAACATAATAAGAAAAGGAGGAGGAGGAGGTGGAGGAGAAGAAAGAAGAAGAAGAGGAGGAGGAGGAGGAGGAGGAGGAGGAGGAGGAGGAGGAGGAGGAGGAAGAGGCGTACCAATATTCATTCTTCTTCATCTTGCTCCGGAGCCTTCTTCATCTTACCAGGGAGGAGGAGGAGGAGGAGGAGGAGAGGGAGGATGAGGTGCATGATGAAGGAAATGGAAGGTGAGACGGAGGAGGAGATAGAGGAGAAGGAGGAGAAAGAAGAGGACGACGAGGAAGAAGAGGAAGAGGAGAAGGAAGAAGAGGAGGATAAAGTGGAGATGACAATGGAGAGAGCGCTACTTTTTACCCCACGATCCCTTTTCCTCTGCCGTCTTGCATATCAAAGGGAGGGAAAAAAATATAGGAGAGCTTATGAAAGAAAACGAGGGAAGGGAGAAAAATATGAAAGTTACCCATTGTAAATAAGGAGCGGAGACGGAGAGAGGGGGCATCACATTGTAACTACGCGAAAAAAAGGAAAAAAATAAGGAATCATATGAAAAAGGGAAGAATATCGTTTTGGACATTTCTTTCACTTGCAAAACTGGACTTATGGAAAAATGAACGTTTAAAAAAATAGGTCATACGGAATAAACCTAAGCAAAGCAAACCCAAGAAACATCCAGAGAAAAATATATACCCAGTGAAAAATACCCAGAGAAAAAATATACCCAGGGAAAAATACCCAGAGAAAAAAATATACCCAGTGAAAAATACCCAGAGAAAAAAATATACCCAGTGATAAATACCCAGAGAAAAAAATATACCCAGTGAAAAATACCCAGAGAAAAAAATATACCCAGTGAAAAATATCCAGAGAAAAAAATATACCAAGTGAAAAATACCCAGAGAAAAAAATATACCCAGTGAAAAATACCCAGAGAAAAAAATATACCCAGTGAAAAATATCCAGAGAAAAAAATATACCAAGTGAAAAATACCCAGAGAAAAAAATATACCCAGTGAAAAATACCCAGAGAAAAAAATATACCCAGTGAAAAATACCCAGAGAAAAAAATATACCCAGTGAAAAATACCCAGAGAAAAAATATACCCAGTGAAAAATACCCAGAGAAAAAAATATACCCAGTGAAAAATACCCAGAGAAAAAATATACCCAGTGAAAAATACCCAGAGAAAAAAATATACCCAGTGAAAAATACCCAGAGAAAAAAATATACCCAGTGAAAAATACCCAGAAAAAAAATATACCCAGTGAAAAAACTAAAAAAAATGAATCTGAAAATATTGAGTGATACATAACAAGAGAAAGAAAGAAAAAGGACAAAACAGGATATTAGTAACTCTTCCAATTGCAAAAAAAAAAAAAAGTTAATAAAAACGAGTAGATAAATAAGTAGAGTAAAAACAAACAAACTCAAAATTATATCGCAAACAAAAGAAGAAAATCCCGAAACAAGAAAAAAACAAGACAAGACGAATAAACAAAACAATAGGATCACTGAAAATCATAAAAACAAAAATAACAAAACAAAGCAAATACCAATGACTGCAATGACAACAACAGAAATCTCACACACGGAAGAAAATAACAACAAAAACAAAAGACGACAACCAGGCAAAACAATAACCACCACTAAACCAAAACAAAAACTAAGTAAACAAATAACAATAACAACACACAAACACACAAACAAAACAAAACCAGAAGCAACAAAAAAAAAAAGAAGAGGAAGGAACAAAAGAGAGAGAACAAAAGATAGCAAGGCGTCAACAAAACCAGTAACCGACGGAGACTTTTTTTTCCTCCTTCGTTCTTTTTTTTTTTTTTTTTTCTCTGGTGACCGTAAAAGAGTCACATTAAGGGAGCCATTCATTAAGGGGGAGGAGGAGGAGGAGGAGGAGGAGGAGGCGGAGAGAAAATTGAGGTGGGGAAGTTAATATCTAGAGAAAAGATGTGACCCTCCATTCACGCGTGGGAGGAGGAGGAGGAGGAGGGAGTAGAGAACAGGGAAGGGGGCGAGGAGAGGGAAGGAGTGACTGAGGAAAGGAGAAAAGCCGAAAGGAAAGAAGGAAGGAAGGAAAGAGAAAGGGAGACAGAAGAGGCAAGAAGGCATACAGGAAGGGCCAAAAGGGAAGAAGGGAGGAAGGAAAGAGAAAGGGAAGGAGAAGGAAAGGAAACAGGCCGAAAGGGAGGAAAACGGGAGAGCTAGAGTAAAGGGTAAGGAATGACAAAATATACGGGGGAAGAAGAGATAGGAGATGAGAAGGAGGGGAGACAGAAAATAGGGGATTCAGTTAAAAAAATAAAAGGAAAAAAACAACACACAGGAGAAAGAAAACAAAAGTAATATGAAGAGATACCAAAACAAACAATAAAGAAGAGAAAGAAAAATTAAAAGTAAAGGAGAAAAAGGAGATGACAGGGAATATAAAGTGAAAATGAGGGATTAAAGTAAAAAAAAAAATGTAACATGAACTGAAGATATGAAACGATAGCAAAAGAGAGAACACGGGAAGGGAAAGAAAACGAAAAGAAAAGATGGGGAAATAGGAGACGGTGACGATGATGATGAACAGAAAGGAGACAAGTAAAGAAAAAACACAGTAGAAAAAATGTAAGAAAAGAGAAACGACGTCAAACAAGAAAAAAACGTGTTATAAAAAAAAGGAGAGAGAGAGAGAGAGAGAGAGAGAGCGTGTGTTGGCCGCCTGACTGAACGCTGAGAAAATAAACGCGAGTGAAGGGAAAAAAAAGACACTGAGACAAGACCGAGGATGAAAGGAAACACTAGTAATTTATGAAGACAAGATGAAACGGTGAAACTGAGCAAAAAAAACAAACAAACAAACAAAAATATCAGAAACACGTAAACCAATAATACACTAAAGTCAACCAAGAAAATAAACTAGAGAAAAAAAATATAGAAAGAGAAACAAAGAAGGAAAAAGAGACAAAGAAAGAGAAAAGGCAAATATGAAACGTGATCAGCTAAAGTGACTGTGTGTGTGTGTGTGTGTGTGTGTGTGTGTGTGTGTGTGTGTGTGTGTGTGTGTGTGTGTGGAGGGAAGGAGAGTGAGAAAGTGAGAGGGAAAAAAAAGTATATATATAAAAAGAGGGATTCTGTGAGGCCAAAAAGAGCAGTTAGGCAATTAGTTGAGCAAACATATTGGAGATTAAAGAAACGCTAAGAGGCAAGTGGAAGTAATGGACGGAAGAGGAGGAGGAGGAGGAGGAGGAGGAGGAGGAAGAGGAGGAGGAGTAGGAGGAGGAGGAGGAGGAGGAGAAGGAGGAGGAGGGGGGAGAGTAGGAGGAGGGAGGCGTGCAGAAAGAGTGAGAAGAGAAAATTGGAGAAGAGAAGAGAGGGAGAGAGAGAGAGAGAGAGAGAGAGAGAGAGAGAGAGAGAGAGAGAGAGAGAGAGAGAGATCCATCCAGACCGGTACAGATACTGACAGACTTAACAAACAGACTGACACACACACACACACACACACACACACACACACACACACACACACACACAACGACAGAACGTGTGATCTAGGCTGGGAAATATAAACAGAAAAACAGAAAAAAGAAACACTAGCAATATTTACTAAACAAACACACCATTTTTTTCACGTTTCACAGTTCTAAATCTTACAAATCTTACATTCTTACAGTATCTAAAACATTACAATAGACAACTTAAACTGCATAATAGATAAATACATAGCGGAATAACTATGTAAATAAAGGGTGTATAGAAGGAGAATGAAAGTAAAGAAAAAAGTAAAGTGGAAAAGACACAACTTCAAAATAGAAAAAAAAGTGAGGAAAAAGTTTAAATTTGGGATGAAAAATAAGCCTCTCTCTCTCTCTCTCTCTCTCTCTCTCTCTCTCTCTCTCTCTCTCTCTCTCTCTCTCTCTCTCTCTCTCTCACTGCAGTGTCATTCAAGAACGGAAGCGAAAAGGAGAACGAAAACTGAGAGGAAGTAGAGTGTATTTGAGTAGGAGGAGGAGGAGGAGGAGGAGGATCATAAGGTAGGAAGAGGAGTTGGAGGAAGAGGAGGAGGAGCAGCAGGACGAAGCAAGAGACCGAAAAAGAGGATGAAAAAGAAGAAAAAGAAGAAGAGAAAGAAATATTGATGATAAAGAAGAGAAAACCCGCAAAACAAGAAGTACCATGAATAGAAACAGAAGGAACAGGAGGAAGAGAAAGAGGAGAAACAGAACACAAGGACAAAAATGACCAAAAACGAGGTAGAAAACGAGAAAAAAAGCAGAGAGTTGGCAATGAAGAAGAAAACTCATAGAACAAGGTATAAGAAACCCAAACAAAGAACCAAAATATAAAGAAAGAGTAGAGGAGACGGGTGAAGAGACAACACATCTCCGGCTCTTCACCATCAGTCCTGCAGAGCTTTCAAGTGCCCAGCCGAAGTTTCCCTAATGAGGCGAGAGGGAAAGGAGGAGGAGGAGGAATGGAGGAGAAGAAGGGGAGGAAGGAAAGACGGATTGAAGGAGGGAAGAGGAAGGGAGAGAGGAGAAATACTATGCTTGTGTAGGCCTATGAAGAAGCCTAAATATAAGTTTGCTGCCTAAAAGAAGATATTTGGCAACATAGACCTCCTCCTCCTCCTTCTTCTTCTAGTTCTATTCTTTCTCTTCTTCTTCGCCCTCCTCCTCCTCCTCCTCCTCCTCCTCGCATGTCTCTCCACCCCACTTACCTCAGGAGAAATTTTGAAATTCTTGGCGTAATCTACGAAGTTATAGTAAGATGATGGGAGTTCACTGATCAGGGAGAATGTGAGGGAGAGAAGGAGGAGGAGGAGGAGGAGGAGGAGTGGTGAAAGGAGAGGAAGAGGGAAGTTAGGAGAGAAAAAGGTCAAGAAGAGAATAGGAGAGAGAGAGAGAGAGAGAGAGAGAGAGAGAATCGCGCACACACAGATCTGGGTGACAGTATTTTCCCCCTACAGCCTATATACTCTCTCTCTCTCTCTCTCTCTCTCTCAGCATCGATTTCCCTCGTGTTTCTTTAAAAGTTTTCAGGCGTCATCTCCAATGCTTCAACTCTCTCTCTCTCTCTCTCTCTCTCTCTCTCTCAAATACGCACACACTCACAGGCACAAACAATAAACCTCTCTCTGTTTACGTCAAACCCACACACAAGCACACACGCCCTTATGCAGCCCGATTGACCTCTCTCTCTCTCTCTCTCTCTCTCTCTCTCTCTCTCTCTCTCTCTCTCTCTCTCTCTCTCTCTCTCTCTCACTCTCTCTCTCTCTCTATCTCTCTCTCTCTCTCTCTCTCTCCTCTCTCTCTCTCTCTCTCTCTCTCTCTCTCTCTCTCTCTCTCTCTCTCTCTCTCTCTCTCTCTCTCTCTCTCTCTCTCTCTCTCTCTCTCTCTCTCTCTCTCTCTCTCTCTCTCTCTCTCTCTCTCTCTCTCTGTCGTTGCCGGAAATGAATGCTCCCCGGGCAGGCGTTCGCATAGCTGAGAAGCGATCAAGCCGGATTGTTATGGATTCCCTCAAAGTCTGTCCACGTCACCGAAGCCAAGAACCCGTGTTTGCCCGCCGCCCGCCTGATGGGAAACAAATGACGGGCTGGAAGCTGGGGAGAGAGGGAGAAAGAGAAGAGACAGAGAAGGGGACCGGCGTGCGAGAGCGAGAGAACAACGGAGACTAGCGGCGGAGGTTATGGAAAGTGAGTAAGTGGATGAAATGAGTAAAAGAGATGGGAAACAAATGAATGATGATCTGGAGGCAGGGTGGGAGGGAGAGAGAGAAGGAAGAGGGGGCAAGAGAGAGAGAGAGAGAGAGAGAGAGAGAGAGAGAGAGAGAGAGAGAGAGAGAGAGAAAGCAATGAAGACCGGAAGGTTGTACATAAAAGAGGAAGTTAAGAGAAGAAAAACTAAGTGGATAAAATGAGTTAGAGAGACTGAAAGAATAATGAGATACAAAACAGCTATTAGTAAAGAGGAGAAAATGGTAAAATAAAGAAGATAAACGGTTATATATTATCCAAAAAATAAAGATATATAGATAAAATAACCCACAGCTTAATATGTAATTCAGACTAGATTTGAGCTGAACTAAAGTAACAATGTGTATTCCAAACGTAATTATATCCACACACACACACACACACACACACACACACACACACACACACACACACACAAACACACACACAGACAGACAAGCAGCGCCACGGTAATTATCCGGTTTAATACCCCCGCCAACCAATGCGTCCAGAAATCGAACTGAATATTAACCAGACTGAACTGCGATTACGAATTATGTTCATCATCGCTATGGAAATGCGGGCGGCGGGGGGAGCGACGGGTGACGTGCGCACATGCTAATGAAGGCAGCGGGGAAATTAGTGTGAGGTGAGGGTCGCTATTCCTGACATCTGGCGGCGGTTCGTTCTCTCTCAGGGCGGCGAAAGGGGACAGTGATGCATGTTAAGGAGACGTTCAGGGTTAGGTTTTGGTCTTTTATGTATCTTTGAGTGGCTGGTTTTCTTGGTCTTCCTTACCTAATCTTGTTAATCTTCCTGTTTGCTCTCCCTAAATCAACGTTGTGTACCAAATGATAAGGTGTTTTTAAGGTTAGGTTTGGGTCTTTTATGCATCTTTGTCTTGTTAATCTAAATGATAAGGTGTTTTTAAGGTTAGGTTTGGGTCTTTTATGCATCTGTGAGTGGCTGGTTTTGTTATAGTTTTGTCTTGCTTACCAAGTCTTGTTAATCGCCCTGTTTGCTTCCCCTAAATCAACGTTGAGTACCAAATGTTAAGAAGACGTTTAGGTTGAGGTTATATATATATTTTTTATATATCTTTTAGTGGCTGGTTTAGTTAGTGTTCGCCCACCTGTTTGTTATACCTTCAGACCTGTCTGCTTGCTCCTAAATCTACGTTGTGTATGAACTGTTTATAGGAGACTTTTAAGTCTAGGTTATTTTACTACACATCTTTCAATGAGTGATTTACTCAATAATGTCTGCCCACATGTTTGTTAATCTACTTTTACATTTTTCTTTTTTACTTTTCCCTAAATTTACACTGTGTTTTGAGTGTTTAAGAGTATTGGGTTCTCTGTATACGGGGTTTCTATTACGTTTAGGTTTCGTTTTCTTTATACATGTTTTCAGTGGCTGGTTTACTGATGTGTTCGCCCACCTGTTGTTAATCTACCTCTATACTTGTTTGCTTTCCTTTACTTTGTGTATTGAATGGTTTAGAGAGGGACCTAACCTCACATAACCAAACCTAACCTACTGGCTTCTCCATGAATGTGTTTGTATGTCGCAAAATTAGACACGAGCAAAATGATAACTAACACTAACCTAACCTAACCTAACCTACTGGCTTCTCCATGCATGTGTTTGTATGTCGGAAAATTAGACATGAGCAAAAAGACAACTAACATATTTAAACTAAAGACTAAACCGACCTTTTTTTTGGCTGTGTTATAATACTGTGTGGCCATAAAGCTTCGCCGCGCTCCGTTTCTAAGCGCTTAATGGCCGGGCAAAGGCAGAGTATTTATGGGCATTATAATAATAAATATGTGTATTCATGTTCAATTAAGCCCCCTAATGCACAACGCAATATATATGTTTGCAGTAGTCTGTCCGAATGCATAATTTACATACGATACTGAAATGCCTAAAACAATAAACGGGACGCTCACGCTCACTTGCACCGTCAAATTACGAAGAGAATATTACGAACCGATATAACGCATTCTGTGCTACATCGCTCACTCATACTACGATGTTTTCACTGTTAGATTACGAAGGAATTATAACGAAATACCATAACGCTGCCTGTCTACAACGTTCACTCATATCATAGACGCAGTTTCACCGTCAAATTACTTC
The DNA here is from genome assembly GCF_024679095.1 of Eriocheir sinensis. NCBI lineage: Eukaryota > Metazoa > Arthropoda > Malacostraca > Decapoda > Varunidae > Eriocheir > Eriocheir sinensis. The sequence goes on from NC_066519.1 coordinate 16,300,242, forward strand.
GGAAATATAACGAATCGCCATAACGCTGCCTGTGCTATATCGTTCACATATACTACGATGTGTCTACCGTCATAATTACGAAGGAAATAAAACGAACCGCCACAACGCCACACGTACCATATCCTTCACTGATACTACGAAATCCACTGTCAAATTACGAAAACAGTATTACGAACGACCATAATACTGCCTGAGCCACATCGTTCACTAATACTACGATGTGTCTACCGTCATATTACGAAGGAAATATAACGAACCGCCACAACGCCATACGTACTACATCCTTCACTGATACTACGATATATAAACTGTCAAATTACGAAAAAAAATATTGCGAACAACCATAATATTGCCTGTGCTACATCGTTCACTAATATTACGATCTTTCCACTCTCATATTACGAAGAAAATATCGCGAACCACCATGACGTTGTCTGTGCTACATCGCTCACTTATACTACGATGATTCCATTAGCGGAGAAATAAATATGAAGTCGCGCATTTCAAAACAATAAGAGGCGTGCAAATAAAACCCATTTTTGTCGAGGGCGAAATTAGCTGCAGCGCTGCGTGACCTGAAGTCCCAAAACACCTGAGGGGGGGAGGGGGGGGGAGGGTTAGGAGGGGGTTTGGTCAGACTGCAGGTAAAAGCGGTTTAAAACACATATAAATACCTCGATCATCACACGCACACACACAAACGCACTCTCTCTCTCTCTCTCTCTCTCTCTCTCTCTCTCTCTCTCTCTCTCTCTCTCTCTCTCTCTCTCTCTCTCGAAAATATCAATTAGGGAGTGATTATGTTATGTATTTCCGAATCCGTGAGAGAGAGAGAGAGAGAGAGAGAGAGAGAGAGTATACATTACACAGTGGTGGCTTACAAAGATAATTAACCTCAACGACACACACACACACACACACACACACACACACAGTAACCTACACTCACCATCTCTCTCTCTCTCTCTCTCTCTCTCTCTCTCTCTCTCTCTCTCTCTCTCTCTCTTCACCCTCACTATAACAACACGATCACTTACAGAGGTAATATGCGTGATACCTAATAAGTGATGCAACATGGCAAGAAAGATTTATATGCAAGTTTGTTCCCGCGAAGTCTCCGTGTCAAGAACAGCTGGCACATGATAACGTTACTAAGTGAAATACAACACAAAACAAAGCAGGGGTACACACACACACACACACACACACACACACACACACACACACACACACACACACACATCGCTGAAGACTGGCGCCCCGAATTCTGTTTTCACGGGACGTCCGAAGTTGATGACAGCATTACCATATGATTGGCTATTCACGGGGCGGGACGGCAGCCAATCAGCGCGGCGGGATTTCTCTCTCTCTCTCTCTCTCTCTCTCTCTCTCTCTCTCTCTGTGGCTCTTTGGTTACATGAAGTGGTCTGTGAGTTGATCTTTGGCGGGTTTGTTTAACGTCTGTCTGTCTGTCTATCTGCTTGTCTGTCTGTCTCTGGTTATGCACTTGCTTAACTTCTTCCTTTCTTTGTTTCCTTCATTTTTCCGTTCCTTCTTTTATTTTCTCCTCCATTTTCCGCGTTTCTCCCTTCACAATAGCCTTAACCTTACTCTCTCTCTCTCTCTCTCTCTCTCTCTCTCTCTCTCTCTCTCTCTCTCTCTCTCTCTCTCTCTCTCTCTCTCTCTCTCTCTCTCTCTCTCTCTCTATCTCTCTCTCTCTCTCTCTCTCTCTCTCTCCAGATCTCTCTCTCTCTACCAATCTCTCTCTCTCTCTCTCTCTCTCCTCTCTCTCTCTCTCTCTCTCTCTCTCTCTCTCTCTCTCTCTCTCTCTCTCTCTCTCTCTCTCTCTCTCTCTCTCTCTCTCTCTCTCTCTCTCTCTCTCTCTCTCTCTCTCTCTCTCTCTCTCTCTCTCTCTCTCTCTCTCTCTCTCTCTCTCTCTCTCTCTCTCTCTCTCTCTCTCTCTCTCTCTCTCTCTCTCTCTCTCTCTCTCTCTCTCTCTCTCTCTCTCTCTCTCTTCTCTTTCTCTCTACGCTCCCTCTCTCCCTTTGATATTTTGGCGGATTTGGTTTATAGTCATTTTTTGGGTTCCCGTGATTTAAGAGCAACACTGGAATGGTTAAGCCGGGAATGTAATTTAGGTTTCTGTTTGTTTTTGAATGATTTTTGCGTCGATGTTTTGATTTGTGATTTTTGGATTGGTTTGGAATTATTATTATTATTATTATTATTATTATTATTATTATTATTATTATTATTATTATTATTATTATTATTATTATTATTATTATTATTATTATTATTATTATTATTATTATTATTATTATTATTATCATTTTCTTGTTCTTTTTTTTACTCTCATTGTTGTTGTCGTGATTATCTATTCCTTACTCTTTCTTACTTTTCTGATTCTTTTTCCATATTTTCGTAGCTATTTTTAAACTTCTAGAGACTAGTCATTATTATTATTATTATTATTATTATTATTATTATTATTATTATTATTATTATTATTATTAATATTGTCGTGATGTCAAATTCTCACTTTTATTTACTTCTCTGATTCTTTCCTCTTATTTTTGTAAGTATTTTTAACCCTCTGTAGTCTAGAATCGTCATTATTATTATTATTACTATTATTATTATCATCAGTATTGTTATGGTCGTGATTTCCAATTCCTTACTTTTATTTACTTTTCTAATTCCATTTACTTATTTTCGTCGATATTTTAAATTTTCTCTTGTAAGGAAACATCATCATCATCATCATCATTATTATCGTGTCTAAACAAAATATCTAGTTCACACGATTTCCTCATTTTGTCGTGTGATACCATCCCTTTTTGTTTTAGCAACGTTCCAAGCATTTTCCCCGTGCCCTGCAGATACTTAACCGTTCCAAATGCAGCTTAATCTCATTTTTCCCACGTAACACTCTCAATGACCAGGTTTAGTTGAACAGAAAAAAAAAGAAAAAAAAAGTGTAGCAGCAGTGTAAAATGTCGCTCGGGGGTGACGCGAACCCGATGGCAATCCTGTTATTTTACGACCCCGTGAGCCTTTTGGGAGCTTTTTGTCATTCAATTTATATTACACGAACGCAGAATCACACCCGCCGTGCGCGTTCACAAACAAATTAACTCGCATTTACGTTCATGAAATTGTATTGTTCCGCGGGAATCCTTAAATGTCACGTGGATTAGGATGATGAACACGTACACCCACACCCACATCCACACACACACACACACACACACAGAGAAAAACACAAATCACAAACACAAATCAAAACATATCACTCAGTGTCTCTCTCTGTATTACAAAATCTCACTTTGACACACACACAAACACACACAACGCAACACCCCCCTCCCACTCCCACACACTCCTCCAACATTCCAAACAAACAGAAAAACAAACACCGGAATTAATTAACAAACCACACATTCCCATCTGACTAACGAGCGGTCAAAAAGCATTAGTAATCTTGATGAGCGCGAGACACCTGCCACACCGTTACCATTACAGGCCCGTTGATGGAGTTGCCCGGCGCGCTGGTTGATGAGTGACGCCGATGTGATCCGACCGACCCCCGTTTTCATTGCGATCCGATGAGGGGAGGGGTGACTTGCCTGATGCTCCCTCCCTCGACCCCTCTCTCTCTTCCTCTCTCTGTCTCTCTCTCCTATTCCTCCTCGTTCTTCCTCCCTCTCTCTCTTCCTCTCTCTGTCTCTCTCTCCTATTCCTCCTCGTTCTTCCTCCCTCTCTCTCTGTCCAATTCCTCTCCGTTCTCTCTCTCTGTCTCCTATTTCTCTCCCCTTTCCGCTTTTCCTCCCTCTCTCTCTTTGCTATATTACCTTCCGTTCTCCCTCCCCTACCTGTCCTCCTCTTCCTCCTCCTCCTCCTCCTCCTCCTCCTCCTCCTCCCTATAGGATATTAATACACGGAGTCATCGGCAATAACACTCCCGCTACAAATGGTTCATTAAGCTCGGGATGACAATGACCATGTTTTGTGGCTATTAATATTTTGGTTAATGCTTTCCTACCCTTCCTCCTCTTCCTCTTCTCCTTCTTGTTTTTACCGATCTTCCTTCCATTTTCTATTTTTTTAATCTTTTTCTTACTGCTGTTGTGTGTCGGGTATTTTCTGAGTTTTTTTTTTCACTGATCAGTAAAAATCGGATTCTTCGTTTTCCTTTCTTTTTCTTTCTCATCTTCTCCCCGTTGTTTTCCACTATTTCATTCCTTTTCAAACCTTTCATATTTTATTGTGCTGTTTCCTCTTTAAATTCAAGATACAAATACAAACACAACAATATCCTTTTCCCGGTAGCATCTTTCAACACTCGTCACTGGGGAACAAAAACAAAACAGCCGCGACAAACACTCCCCCAAGACAGCACCCAATAATAACGATAACAGAAACAACACTCGAAGTTGTACTCACCGTAAACCGTCAGCTTTTTCCTCTTGAAGTCCTCATTCTCGAAGGAAGATATCCAGCAAGTGTACTCCCCGGTGAGTTCGGTGGTGGGGTTGAGGATGGCGAGAGCGCGGTGCTTGGAGTATTCATCAGAGGACACTTCGTACTTTAAATTGAGTCTCCCCTTCAAGATGCCGAGGTCCTGATGGAGACGAGAGAGAATGGGAGTTTGAGTGCCGCTTCTTCCGCGCGAGAGAATGTGGAGAATGGTGAAGCAAGACGAAATGGTGGTGGTAGTAGTAGTAGTAGTAACAGTAGCAGTAGTAATAGTAATAGTAGTAGTAGTGGTAGTAGCAGTAGTAGTAGTTGGGGGTCTGTAATAACTAGAATGGTAGAAAAATGATAGAAAAAATAATAGGGCAACAAAACAAAGATCATTTAACAGTTGATAGAAGTAGTAGTAGTAGTAGTAGTAGTAGTTGTAGTAATAGTAGTAGTAGTAAAAAACAGTAGTAGTAGTAGTAACAATAGCAGTAGAAACAATAGTACAGGCTGCAATAATACAAGTTCCATGGAAGTCATCATAAACCCAATAAAATGGTCCAATAAAATATAGCCAATAAAATAATCCCCACATTCACGGCAGAGGGCGCGCAGCATGCATAGGGAACAAGGCTGATAAAAGACACAAAGGGCGCCTGCGAGCACGTCAATGATTCATGTGCAACGCAAGCTCCGAGAAAAATCAAACTTCGGAAAAATAACAGGAAGCGAAAACAAAAATACGGTATTAATTCCTCGCGGTGTTTACATGCACTCACAAAATTCTCTCTCTCTCTCTCTCTCTCTCTCTCTCTCTCTCTCTCTCTCTCTCTCTCTCTCTCTCTCTCTCTCTCTCTTTTGAAATACGTTATTCGAGATGAGAGAGAGAGAGAGAGAGAGAGAGAGAGAGAGAGAACACGCATTAGATAAGTGACCGGAGGAACCAAGTGTTATATTTTGGTTCTCAGACAAAATGACAAAGTAACAAACGAAAACAAATTAAAAGTACACTCAGACATTCTTCTTGACGCTACGCCCGGAGGAGTTTTAAAGTTACACAAAGTAGAAAAAAAACACGTCAAGTCAACAAGAAAACTCAACTACCAGGACAGAGAGAAACATGGAGTTCAAGACTGTTTTTTCTTCTCTTTTTTTCTCCTTCAAAATTTTTCGTTTTAACATTTTCTTTTAGCCTTTGTAGCACCGTTGTGGGTAGCTTCACGCGCGCACACACACACACACACACACACACACACACACACACACACACACACACACACACAGCCCCTATCCCCTACACACACATCCTCTCCCTTTCTCAGCCCCTCACAGATTCTCTTCCCTCCCCCTTCTCCCCCACACTCAAACACAGGCACCCTTCCCATCCTACCCCCCCCCCACTGGGCCCCTCCCCCCTTCCCCCCTCACACTGGTAAAGGAGAAGGCCGACCCTAAACTCTATCGAGGAAACTTGTTAATGGAGGAGTTTTCTTTTAAAGTTGAGTTGACTTTCCCGTCTGGAGACTGTGACCCTGACAGCCGACGCTCGCTATACTGACACGCTGAGGCTGAGTCCAGGAAGAATTCTTGGGCCGGCTGTTACACTCTGCATGCTTTGCGATGACCTACGGAATCAATTTAGTTTACGCTTTCTTTCTTTCGTTTGTTTTAGCTCGGGGAAGTGTTATTGGGCTGGCTGTTACACTCTGCTTGACTTACGATGGACTACAACCTTTAGTTTTAGTTCGGGAAAGTGTTCTGGAGCTGGCTGATACACTCTGCTTGATTTGCGATGAACGACGGAATCAATTTTGTTTACGCTCTTTCTTTCGTTTGTTTTAGCTCGGGAAAGTGTTATTGGGCTGGCTGTTGCACTCTGCTTGACTTACGATGAACCACAATCTATAGTTTTAGTTCGGAAAGTGTTCTGGAGCTGGGTGTTACACTTTGCTTGATTTGCGATGAACTACAGCCTTCAGTTTTAGTTCGGAAAGTGTTCTGGAGCCGGCTGTTACACTCTGCTTGATTTGCGATGGACTATTGAGTCAGTTGTAATGTAGACGGTCATTTCTAAGTTAGTTATATCTCAGGAAAGTGTTCATGGACTCTCTGTTATACTCTGCTTAATTTGCGATGAACTAGACCTGGTATTGCAGTGCGTTCGCTCGTTTTTAAGTTAGTTTTAGCTTACACTCTCCTTGATTTGCGAACTACAGCCTCTTTTTTTTTTACAGTAAAGGAACCAACGAAAATACATGAGGACAAAACAAGTCCACTCATTTAAGCTTATGATTTAGAATTTTAAATAGCTCTAGCTAGGAAAGGGTTATTTGACTGATTGTTTTCTATGCTCCTCATGAAGTCAATAAGTGGTTTGGTTTCTGGGCTTATAATTGACACTTGCTTTACATGTGTCTATCATCATGTCTAAGTTTTCTAGAGGTTGGAGTGTGTTATTTGACTGACTATTCTCTCTACTCATGACGTCAATAGCTCTGTTGGTTCCTTGGCTTATAACAGACTTAACTCGAATTACATGTGTCTACCGTCATGTTAAAGTTTGCTCCAGCTCCGAAAGTGTTCCTGGGCTTGTTCTTGTGCTGCCTGTTCTCTGTTCTTCCCATGACAGTAATAGGTGCGTTGGTTCCTTGGCTTACAACTGACCTATCTCGAATTACATGTGTCTACCGTCATGTTAAATTTTCCGAAAGTGTTCCTGGGCTTGTTCTTGTGCTGCCTGTTCTCTGTTCTTCCCATGACAGTAATAGGGGCGTTGGTTCCTTGGCTGACAACTGACCTATCTCGAATTACATGTGTCTACCGTCATGTTAAATTTTCCGAAAGTGTTCCTGGGCTTGTTTTTGTGCCGTCTGTTCTCTGTTCTTCCCATGACGTCAATAACTGTGTTGGTTTCTGGACCTTTATTTTTTTACAGCAAAGAAGACAGTTCAAGGGCATAAAAAAAAAACAATAATAAAAAAAAAGCCCGCTACTTACTGCTCCTAAAAAGAGTACAGAGGAGCGGCCGAAAGAGAGGTCAATTTCGGGAGGAGAGGTGTCATGATAATCGCCTTACAAGTGTCTGCCATTATGTATAAGTTTGGTCCGGCTCCGAAGTGTTTCTGGACAGCCTGTTCTCTCTCTTCCCGGTGAAGAGCCACAAAAGTTTCTCATGTACGTCCATATTTAAGTTAGTTTTCAGCTCCGAAGGTCTTCTTGGCGTAACCTTCTCCTGTAATCGCCTTTATGTTGGTGGGTACAAGGTGGATGCTTTTTTAATGTGTACCCTTCGTTTTTATTTTCACTTAGCCCGGTCAGTGTTCTATTAGTGGCGCCAATAGATACAAGTTAGATGCTTTGTTTTTGTTTTCATTGTTATTTTTTTTATTTTTTTTATTTTTATTACTTTCATGGATAACTTCCCTTCAGCTTGACAAGTGTTGTAATAGAGGGTGTTTTTTTGACGCCAATAGATACAATTTGGATGCTATGTTTATGTTTTGATTGTTCATTTTTATTTTTTCTTTATTTTTCATTTTTTTCCACTTTTCGTTATTCTTTTTTTTTTTTTTCATTACCTTCATGTATAACGTCTCTTTAACTTAACAAGTGTTCCAATAGAGGGTGTTTTCTTGACGCCATTATGTACAAGTTGAATGCTTTGCTTTTGTTTTTCATTGTTAGTTTTTCTTATTTTTCATTTTTTTTCCATTTTTCGTTATTTTGTTCATTGCCGTCATGGATTACTTCTCTTTAGCTTGACAGGTGTTCTAATAATGGTGTTTTTCTTGACGCCAATATGTACAAGTTGAATGCTTTGTTTTTTTCAATTACTTATTCTTATTTTTCATTTTTTCCATTTTTCGTTATTTTTTTTCATTGCCTTCATGGATAACTTCTCTCTGGCTCGACCAATGTCCTATTTGTGTGACTGTTCTCTTGACGTCAGTGTGTGCAAGTTGGATGATTTGTTTCTTTATGTTTACCTTCATCTAACTTATAATTCGCTCGACTAGTGTTCTATTTGTGACTGTTCTCTTGACGTCAGTAGGTGCAAGTTGGATGCTTTGTTTATTTGAATGTCTACCTTTTCTGAACCTCGACAAGTTCAGTTCAGTTCAGTTGATTGGGTGAAGCATAACCTTTGTATCGGCACTTCAGTCACTCGTTTTTTCACCCTGGGATCTGCTTCTGTATTTCGTTTGCTCTTTTTCCAGATTTCATACATAATTTTTTAACTTCCCTATATTCTTTCATATGTCTCCAATGTTCCTGTGTTCTAATAGTGAATGTGTCTGGATGTTGATTATTATGTTTGTTGTTCGGTTGGTGAATGATTTGAGCCCCTTTTCTAATGTTTAAGTTCAACCACAACTCTTATTTAAGCTCGGAGAAATATAATGTAGTGATTTTTTTTTTTTTTAACGTCCTGAGGCACTTCGACATTCCGGGTTACGATCAACTATACAACCGTTCCAATGCCTAGTGTCTTGTCCAGTTGTAATGCTTTATGTCTTTTCTAATGGTTATGTTTAAGTATATGATTCCTCTTCTTTTCAGGTCATGAGGCAACAGACTTTAAGGGTTACGATCATCTATACAAACGTTCCAATGTCTACAGTCTTGTCCAGTTCTAATGCTTTATGTATTTTCTAATGTTTATGTTTACGTATATGATTCCTCTTCTTTTCAGGTCATGAGGCAACAGACTTTAAGGGTTACGATCATCTATACAAACGTTCCAATGCCTACAGTCTTGTCCAGTTCACTTCAGCTGCACCAACTTCGCGTAACTATGGGAAAACTTTCTCTTATTTCATGCTTCTCTTGCGCCCAGTTCCCAGTCCCTTCAGCATTACCATTGACAGGCATCACCATTATTCCGAGGGCGGGCAAACAGAGAGAGCTTCAAACTTTCTCCTCCTCGCATTTCCATCTATTGTCTGTCTATTATGATTCGCGAGATAGTTTTAAGGTTTTATATTTCCACTTGTCCATCTGTCCGGCGTTTTCTTTCAGTGCATAAGCCATTTTCACCCAAAGTATAGTTGGAAAAGCCTCATTTTGATTGCTCACGAGAAGTGTTAGGAGTTTTATTGGTAGTCTATTATCATTCAGGAGATGATTTCATGCACTTATCTCTCAGTGCATAAGCCATTTTCACACTCAGAGTATAGTTGGATAAGCTTCATTTTGCTTGCTCACGAGAATTATTAGGAGTTCTGTTGTTAGGCAAGGTCTTACATTTACACTCGTCTTCTTAGTTAGACGTTTTCTCTCACTCTCCTATCAGTGCATAAACCATTTTCGCCCAGAGTATAGTCGGATAACCTTGATTTTGATTGCTCACGATAAATATTAGGAGTTCTGTTAGTCTGTTATTACTCACAAGATGATTAAATCCTCTTACCTTTCCATCTGTCTTTCTGGTCGCTGTTTTCTTTCGCTTCCCCATTAGTGCATTGAGCCATTTTCGTCCAGATTTTACTCGGATGAGCTTGATTTTAATTGCTCGCGAGAATTGTTTGGAGTTGAAAGTTTAGTTCGTCTCTTGTTTGGTTTGACATTCCTCGTCGTTTCCTCTCCCTCGATGCTTAATGAAATAGTCCTCTGTCCTTGCTTGCCCTTTCTGCTTTTCCTCTATTCTGCTAACTCATCACGCTCTCAAATGTTTCATCACCATTTCCATGTAAATTTCATCATCATCCGTTGTTTTTTCTATTTGCATTGGCTCATCAGCTTATGTTAAATGTTCATGTTTTCTGATTAAATTCATTTCATCATCGCTGTTTTGTAAGTTTTATTTTGGCATTTTGAATTTCATTTTACTGGTGTCATTATATTCTCTCTCATTCCCATTTATGCCTCTGACCTCCCTCTGTTTTTCTATCTGTCTGTCTGTCTGGCGGTCTGTCTGTCTGTCTGTCTGTCTGTCTCTTTTAGTCCTCTCTTTCCCTTATTCTTTCATCCTTTTCAGAAGTCTTATCTTTATTCCCCCATCATTTTTTTCTTTTCTTCCTCTTTTTCCTCTATCCCTCATTCTTGACTTAGATCTTATTTCTATCCCCAGTCATTCTCTTTCTTTTTCTTCGTCTTCTTTCTCCTCAATCCCAAATTCTTAACTTTGATCTTTTGTCCGTCTTTATGTCTCTTTCACTTTCATTTAGTCTTTTTTCTGCTCTTTTCCTTTTCCTTCGATTCTATTTTTATCCCTTTATAATTCTCTCCCTTTTCTTCAACCTTATTATGTCTGTCCTTATGTCTACCTATCACTTTCACTTTCTTTTAGTCATTTTTCTGCTCTTTTCCTTTTTCTTCGGTTTTATTTTTATCCTCTATCATTCTCTTTCTTTTCCTCGCCCTTATTATGTCTATCCTTATGTCTACCTCTCTCTTTCACTTTCTTTTAGTCATTTTTCTGCTCCTTTCCTTTTTCTTCTATTTTATTTTTATCCCTTTATCATTCTCTCCTTTTTTCTTCGCCCTCTTTCCCCTCGCCTCTAACTCTCCCTTACCAACCTGGGGCTCGTTGTTGGGGATCCACTGGTACACCGGGTAAGGCTTCCGCTTGAAATACCACTTCACCACCAGGCTCGTCTTGTCGTAGTCCGTGAGCTGGTAGTTGCAATCCAGGACCAGCTGTGTTGTGGACCCGTTCACCACCACGCTGGGACCTTCGATGGCGTTGACTTCGAGCCCTTGGGAACCTGAAGAAGATGAAGGCAATGGTTAACCTTTAGTCTATGGGGATATTGATGTGTTTTGGGACCCTGAGGGGGAGAGAACAAGAATGAATAAACATTAGTGAATCCCCATATTGAGCTTGGGAGTCTGCAGAAGAAAAGAAAGGGATGATTAACCTTTACTATATACTCTATGGGGATATTGATGTGGTTTGGGATCCTGAGGAGATGAGAACCTTTGTCAACCTTTACTCTATTTGCATATTGAGGTTGTGTCTTGGGAGTCTAAAGGGGAGAGAGAGGTAAGACTGATTAACCTCTAGTCTATGTGTTTAAGGTTTTATGCTTTGAGACCCTGAAGAGAAGAAGGTAAGAATGATAACCTTTAGTCTATTCCCATATTAAGATAGGGTTTGGGGAGCATGAGGAGAAGATGAAAAAGATAATTAACCTTTAGTCGATGTGGATTTCAAGCTTGTGCATTGGGACCCTGAGGAGAAAGTAAAAGAACCATTGATTAACCTTTTCTCTATTCGTATATTCAGGTTAATGTTAGAGGTTGTTGAAGGAAATGAGTTAAGGATAATAGTCTTGTGAGGGGGTTGTTTGTGTTGAGGTCATGTGTTAGGAAGGATGTGTTTTAGTTAGAGTGGATTGTGAAATAGTGATTTACTAAGGGATCTGTTGGTTAACGTCTTAGATACTTTTTGGGTTTTGTATTAGTTAGACATTTTAGTTTTCTTGAGAGGGAACGAGAGTTAGACAATAGATAAGGTATAAAATGAATAATACATAAAAGAAACGAACATTAAACTAAAACATAAGGACAAACAAACATAGATAGACAGACAGACAGACAGACAGGAACACACAGACAGACAGCTCACCACAACCCCGAACCATTCCATCCTTTCCCTTCCTTTCCTTTCCGCGCCACTGGGAACTCTCCACGGATCATTGCGTTATATGGCTGTCATTAAAGGACCTTCCGTCGCTAATTATATTTCGTGAGACCCATTAATATCCTCCTTGTTCTCCCCCCCCCCTCCCTCTCCCACTCCCCCCTTCCCCAAGAAACCCTGACAAGAGACCACATAAGGCAGGGTAAAGTCAGGTGGTGGAAGGGAGGGGGGAGAGGGGAGGGGATAGACATGAAAGAGGTTAAGAGGGGGGGGGGGGGTTAGGGGCGACCGTAATGCCATGTAATTAAATCCTCTATAGCAGATTCCGAGGCATTATTTCCTTGTGTGTGTCTGTCTGTCTGTATGTGTGTGTGTATGTGTGTGTCTCTCTTTCTCCCTCTCTCTTTTGTGTGGTGTGGGTCGGTGTGGTCTCTCTCTCTCTCTCTCTCTCTCTCTCTCTCTCTCTCTCTCTCTCTCTCTCTCTCTCTCTCTCTCTCTCTCTCTCTCTCTCTCTCTCTCTCTCTCTCTCTCTCTCTCTCTCTCTCTCTCTCTCTCTCTCTCTCTCTCTCTCTCTCTCTCTCTCTCTCTCTCTCTCTCTCTCTCTCTCTCTCTCTCTCTCTCTCTCTCTCTCTCTCTCTCTCTCTCTCTCGCTCTCTCTCTCTCTCTCTCTCTCTCGCTCTTCTCTCTCTCTCTCTCTCTCTCTCTCTCTCTCTCTCTCTCTCTCTCTCTCTCTCTCTCTCTCTCTCTCTCTCTCTCTCTCTCTCTCTCTCTCTCTCTCTCAGTGTCGTGTTAGATCGATCCCTATACGAGAGAGAGAGAGAGAGAGAGAGAGAGAGAGAGAGAGAGAGAGAGAGAGAGAGTAAAATTAATGGTATCTCCCTCGTTAACAGTCGCTGGTGGGCAAACATTTTATTTTAACGATGAATGAGCCCGCGCCGCTGCTGCTAAACTCTCCCATTCGGCATAAGATTCCCCACTCGTATATACTTTTCACATATTGTCCACTGTTGCCCTGTATCGCGACCGCTTCATTTCAACCTCCCAAACTCCCCCTCGCCATTAACCTTTGCCTATCCTTTCATCTCCCGCGTTTTCTCTACCTTTTTTCTCTTTCAATTCCTATTCCTTTGTCTCTGTCATTAGTTATTACCTCCCACTTTCTGTATCTCTCTTTTTTTATCGCCAGCGTTTTCTATTCCTCATTCTGTCTCATTTCATCTCCCACGTTTTTTATTCCTTTTTTCTCTCTCTCATTATATCTTCCGGCGTTTCTGTTTCTCTTCCGCTCTCATTTTATCTCCCTTCTCTCTAATTTCATCCCTCGCGTCTCCTATTCCTCTTTTTCTCTCATTATATCTCCTCTGTTTTCTATTCCTCTTTCTCTCTCATTTTATCTCCCGCGTTTTCTATTCCGCTCTCATTCTCTTCGGTCATAACAAAAGCACTCGCCCGGTTATGTCCAGCATCCTCATCTCTTTGGGAGCGGCGCATCAGGTTGCATGAGGTCGACCGCTGTGATCTCGTCGCTGTGTGTGTGTGCTCGCTGCTCGATTTGCTTTGTGTGGTATTGCTCTCTGTGATACTGTTAATGTGTTTGTGTCTGTGTGAGTGTTATTTGTGTCTGTCTTTGTGGTAGAGTGGATAGCGTTTACATCTAAGAGCTTGTTGGTTTTGGTTCGAAACGGAGATGAGTTGGCAATAGTAATTTATTTTCTACTTATAATTTCGATACATCTGTCATTATTATTACATTTAAGATCGTGTTAATGTACAGAGAACTACGTTACGGTTACTACTGTTATTACTTCTACGATAACTGCTTTTCCCTCTCCTCCTGCTACTACTAATACTAATACTAATACAAGTGATAATATTTCTATACTAGTTTTGCTATTTCTTCTTTTCCTAGTGTTTTGAAAAAGAGGAAACTAAAGACATGCAGTGAGGTAAATATATGGTTATCAAAAGTGAGATTATTTTTTAGGTAAGGAGACATATCCTACTATTCTTGGTTAGTTCTTTATAGGTTAGGTTTTGTTAAGTTTGGCTAGGTTAGGATAGGTCACGTTACATATAGCTAAGTTAATTTGTTTGTAACTGTCTGTAGCTTTTTCCCACGCCAAGACTTATGCTACTCTCCTTAAGGGACTATTACACTGGGCAAATTTTCCGTGGATCTTCAGTCAAACCATGATTTCCGTTAGCGTGATTCTCATTTGTTTCTTGTTATTGCTGCTGCTGATGATGATGGTGAGTAATACCGTCGTCCTTTGGTGAAATCTACCGTAGCTTTGGAAGATCGTGGACACGTCAGAAAACCACGGAAATGAGAACCACACCAGCGGAAATCGTGGTTTGACTGAAGATCCACGGAAAATTTGACCAGTATAATAGCCCCATTAGTTAGTTCTTATTGGTATAGGTATTGTTAGCGTACGTTCTTTAATCCTCTTTCTCTCATTTTTTATAGGTTACGGTACATTTAGTTTGGATAAGTTAATTTGTTCGTAACTTTCTGTAGCTCGTTCCCACGCCAAGACTAATGCTACTCTCCTTAGTTAGTTCTTTGTGGTATAGGTTTTGTTAGCGTACGTTCTGTAATCCTCTTTCTTTCTCTCATTTTTTATAGTTTACGGTACATTTAGTCTGGATAAGTTAATTTGTTCGTAGCTGTCTGTATCTCGTTCCCACGCTAAAACAGCCCAGATGAGCGGTGAGGCTTGGTGCGGCTTGCGATGTTTCCCTTAACCTTTACCTGAATGGAAGAACCAAGACGGGTGTTACCTGTGAACGGACCAGCGCGGCGTGACTGAGCAAGATCCGGCAGGTGTGTGTTTGGGGGGTGGGGGGGGAAGAGGGTCTGTGTAAGTGTGTGTGTGTGGGGAGGGGGCAGAGGAAGTGTGTGTACGGAGGGGAGGGTGGGGGGCAGTGTGTGTGTGTGTGTGTGTGTGTGTGTGTGTGTGTGTGTAACGTTACCAGATTGTCATACACCGTCCATTGTATTTATTGTATTTATTGTATTTATTGTATCGTATTTCTGCCCCCAAAACTATCGCTGCCACACTGATAACGACATTCATTTAGAGTTGATGTTAAAATCGTTAGTTACGGATGTTTTTTGCAAGATTTATGGGTCCGAGACTATGAGAAAATACGATGTTATGAGGATGATAGTGTTCTGATGTAACTTTTCACTTTGGGGGGCACACACACACACACACACACACACACACACACACACACACACACACACACACACACACACACACACACACACACACACACACCTCTCTTCTGGTATCTCTTTTTCTTTCTTTTGTCGAAGCAGCGAAAAGCGAATTTTTTTTTGTGACTGTTTTTTTGTCCTTGAGCTGCCTCCCATGATGTAAACACACACACACACACACACACACACACACACACACAGACATACACACTCCACCCCACCCACACACTCGACACACGCCAGTCCTTGATGTCTGTAAATCCCAGAAATCCATCTTCGCCGAGTCTGAGTCGAGGCAAAAAGCAGGTCCTCGTCAGGCTAAGCAAGACGCACGGTATCTGAAATTGCGTAAGCCAATCTACAT
The DNA here is from genome assembly GCF_024679095.1 of Eriocheir sinensis. NCBI lineage: Eukaryota > Metazoa > Arthropoda > Malacostraca > Decapoda > Varunidae > Eriocheir > Eriocheir sinensis. Next base: position 16,315,881 of record NC_066519.1, read on the forward strand.
AACTTGAAGAAGAGAAACGCCTCCTCCTCCTCATCCTCCGTCTTTTTCTACTCCTTTAAAATACGCACACGCAAAAAAAAATGTTGCTGTTTGTTTGGTGGGAAAGGAGGAAGTATAATAGAGTTGTAATTTGCTTTTTTTTTGTATTTGATGTTTGTCTGTACGTACTTAAAATACAACACAGACACAAAAAATGAAGGTGTTTGTTTAGTGGAAAATAGGAAGTATAATAGAGTTGTAATTTGCTTTTTTTTGTATTTGATGTTTGTTTGTACGTACTTAAAATACAACACAGACACAAAAAATGAGGTTGTTTGTTTTGTGGAAAATAGGAAGTATACCAGAGTTGTAATTCGCCTTTTTTTGTGTGTATTTGATGTATGTTTGGACGCTCTCAAAATACAACACAAAGACGAAAAAATGAAGTTGTTTGTTTTGTGGAAAGGAGGAAGTATAATAGAGTTGTAATTCGCATTTTTTGTATCTGATGTTAGTTTGTACGCCCTTAAAATACAATACAGATACAAAAAAATGAAGTTGTGTAGTTTGTGGAAAGGAGAAAGTACACACACACAAAAAAAAAAAAAAAAAAAATAATAATAATAATAAATAAAGAACAAAAACAAGGCAGATGTATATTTTGTGGAAAGACGAAAGTGTACAAAATGAGGAGTGAATCGCCTATACTGAATTTGATGTCTGTTTCTACGCTCTCAAAAAAAATTATAAAAAAAAAAACGGAAAAAAAATGAAGCTCTGTGTTTTTTGGGGATGGAGAAAGTATGCGAGATGGAGGAGAGAGTCGCCTTTATTGTGTTAGATGTGTTTTTTAGTCCTTTCCTTATTAGACCGGACTTTAATTAGAAGGTATACAAACTCACCCCTACTTTCTCCTCTCGACCTAAAAGACACCCACATAATCAAATAGGAACGTCACTGATGAAAAGGGGGAAAAAAAACGTCGAAAAAACATACAGACAATAACATTTTTTAGTCATTCACAATAACAAAAAGACAGAAGGGAGGTGGACTGAAGGGTGTGTGTGTGTGTGTGTGTGTGTGTGTGTGTGTGTGTGTGTGTGTGTGTGTGTGTGTGTGTGTTGGGGGGGATGATAACACTCCCTGTATGAATTCATCTACAAATCATTATAAATACAAATAGAGTTACAGGAAGAAAAGAAAAACAAATCACCATATCTCAAGTCCACAAAGATCAAGTTATCAGCAAAGAAAAGAGAACAAGGCAGGAAGCTTATGACGTTTCTCGCTTGTTCTTCATCTATTCACTTATCATTTTTACTATTATACTGCGCATTAGGAGGCAGGAAGGACTAAGGAAGCTTGACACGAAGGAGACTATCAGATTCCGTCCCACTATTAGACTTTAACTTCATCCAAACGAGAGATTATTATAACACGTTTCACACACATCAATTTATCTCTTTATCCTTCCTTCCTTTATTCCAGCGCACAGATGGTCATAAAAAAGCTATACAGATAAGAAGTGAAAAATGAACACATCACATTCCGCTCCACCAAGGCATAAAGAAGCAAAAAATACACACTGAACAAAGCTCCTTAGGGTGGCAAAAGGTAATTCACTTCCATCATGCAGGATTCGGACGCAGAGGAAACAAACAGGAGGAAATGGGAAGGGGAACACCAAGAGAGAGACGGAGGACGGGCTATTTACGAAAGATGAGGAGGAGGAGGAGGAAGACAAGGTGGAGGAGGAGGAGGCGGAGGAGGAGGAGGAGAGAAAGAACATGGGGAAGGAAGGAAGGAGTGGAGCGCTAACGTGTGAGTCTGGGTGATGTGTCTTTTGTTGTGGAGGAAGAAGAGACGAAGAGACGAGAGAAGGCGTTTATCTCCCACTCTCCTCTCCTCTTCTGGGTCTTGAGGGTGTTTGGGGAGAGTACGAGGGTCTTCCTACGTCCCTGGAGCTACGAAAATCCCACCAACCACAGCCAAACAACGCCCGAAGAAGGACCGGCCGCTACCACCACCTCCACTACCGCTACCATGACCCAACCAGCAGCCTCCTCTCATTGTGTTCCGCCGGTGGAGTGTTTGTACGAATGCCGCGCCTCTGTAAGGTTTTGTCCGCCGCTCAGGTATTCCGTGTCCCAGTCATGTAATTCCTTTGTCCAAAAACCGAGGAAGGTGAAACATGTATCAGATTCGCCTTCGCTTCACTGCTTCACTGCCTTGTCTTCTCTTTTCTTGTCTGTCTTTTGGTCTTGTTTCGTCTCGGTCTGTGTGTGTGTGTGTGTGTGTGTGTGTGTGTTGGTCTTGTCTGCTTTCTTTCTTTCTCTCTTCTTGCCCCTTTCAGTTTGCTCACGATCCCGGACAAAGGCGTTTAATAGTGCGGTTTTCTGTGTCTTTGGTAAGGTTGAGTTGGGGACGGGAGTGGAGAGAAAGGGAAGGAAGGGATGGGGAGGTAAGGTAAGGTTAGGTAAGGTAAGGTAAGGTAGGGTAGGGTAGGGTAAGGTAAGGTTAGGTAAGGTAAGGTAGGGTAGGGTAGGGTAAGGTAAGGTAAGATAAGGTAAGGTAAGGTAAGGTAAGGTAAGGTAAGGTAGGGTAAGGTAAGGTAAGATTAGGGAAAAAAGAGTAGGATAGGGCAGGTTAAGGTAGTCTCTAGATGGGGAGGGAAGGTAAGGTAAGGTAAGGTTAGGTAAGGTAAGGTAGGGTAAGGTAAGATTAGGTAAAAAAAAAGTAGGGTTGGGCAGGTTAAGGCAGTCTCTCTCTCTCTCTCTCTCTCTCTCTCTCTCTCTCTCTCTCTCTCTCTCTCTCTCTCTCTCTCTCTCTCTCTCTCTCTCTCTCTCTCTCTCTCTCTCTCTCTCTCTCTCTCTCTCTCTCTCTCTCTCTCTCTCTCTCTCTCTCTCTCTCTCTCTCTCTCTCTCTCTCTCTCTCCTTCCCCTTCTTCTCCCTTCCCTTCCCCTCTCTCTCCCTCTCGCTCTCCCCCTCCCTCTCGTCCTTCCTCATCCTCTTCCTCTTCCTCTTTCTCTTTCTCTTCCTTTTCCTCTCCCTCTCCCTCTGCTCCTCATCCTCGCCCTCCACCCTAATGACGGCCACTTTCCCTCTCACTCGCCCTCACCTGGAAAAGAAAAATTGACCTTTAGCTCGTAAATCCCCCGCATCACACCTGGCCAAAGGAACTTACCTGACGCACACCTGCCCCCCCCCCCCCTTCACTTCCCTTCGGCCCCCTGTGAATGACTTAGAATTTATATCATGTAAGTATTACCAGATAAAGAGTAAGAGAGCGATCCAGCAAACACACATACACACACATTCATACATACACACACAAAGAGAGAAAGGAAGAAAGAGAACAGAATTTGCCTTCATTTCACATTTTTCTTTCATTCTCTCTCTTTTACTCTTTTCCTCTCTGTGTGTGGGAGGGCATGTGTGCGTGTGCGTGTGCGTGTGTGTGTGATGGATGGACAGAGGAGGAGGGCACTCGTCGGGTCTCCTTCACCACCAACAAGTACCAACAACAAAGGCGAAAGAGCACCAGAAAAAAGTGACGGAACGCGAGTAATTCATGGTATGCTTAAGCCACGGCGCTCATTGCCTCACCCAAACCCACACAAGCACGAAATGTGGAAGAAAGCGACGGAAACTCATACGCTGAACCACTCCACCACTCCTACAGCAAGTCCACAGGCACGAAAAGTGGAAGAAAGCGACTAAAACACACAAGCTGAACCACTCTACTACTCCTACGCGACCCACCCTAACCAGCACACCCACACAAGCACGGAATGTAGAGGAAAACAACGGACTCGCTTGCTCTACCCCTCCACAATAATAACGCCCCCCGCCCTAACAGCACGCCCACACAAGCACGGAATGTAGAGGAAAACAACGGACTCGCTTGCTCCACCCCTCCACAATAATAACGCCCCCCGCCCTAACAGCACGCCCACACAAGCACGGAATGTAGAGGAAAACAACGGACTCGCTTGTTCTTCCCCTCCACAATAACAACGCCCCCCACCCTAACAGCACGCCCACACAAGCACGGAATGTAGAGGAAAACAACGAAGACTCACATGCTCCACCTCTCCACAACACCTACGCACCCCAGCCCCAACCAGCACGCCCACACAAGCACGGAATGTAGAGGAAAACAACGGACTCCACACACCCACCACCCCAGCCACCCCACCCCAACGCCACGCCCACACAAGCACGGAATGTGGAAGAAAACAAGGAACACTCACACACTCCACCACCCCATCCCACTGCATTCCACTATCCCGACCCTAACGCCAAGTCGAGCCTCTTCGCCAATTTTCTCACCTCCCACGTCAATTAGCTGAGTTTACGTGGTTAAGTCGGTTTCGCCCACCTGTCCCTCCCGTCAGCAGAGGCTTAAGGGCGCCGCAGCGACACAAAACCCGGACCAAAACCTTTCCCGGGAACCTTGGCTAACGGGATTTGACCTATTTGGCTCATTAAAGGTAAGACATGATTTATTTTTACTTTTTTCTTTTCTTTGTAGGGCAAGAAGATGAATTATTGCTATCACACTTTTCTCAGAACCTTGGCTAACTGGATTTGACCTATTTGGCTCATTAAAGGTATGACATGATTTATTTTTGTACTTCTTCTTTTCTTTTTAGGGCGAGAAGATGAATTATTGCTATGACACCTTTCTCAAAACCTTGGCTAACGGGATTTGACCTATTTTGCTTATTAGAGGTAAGAAGATGAATTACCGTGGATTTTACCTGTTTCGCTCATTATAAGAAGGCGTGATGATTATTTTTTTTTTTATCTTCTTTGTGTAGTTAGAAGACGAGTCACTGCGAACAAACCGTTAATAAGACTCTTTGCTAACGTGAGGCTACTTATTTTGCTCACTATAGGAAGGCGTGATGATTATTGCACATGAGTTGTATTTTCACGGAACAAAACCTTAATAAAAACCAAGATTACTACGTTCATTAGAAAAGATGTTATTGTCTTCTCTTTTCCTTGTTTTTATTATATTTTCATTTAGACTGATTCTTTCCTTTGGGTGATGGTTTGGTTGGTCATGATTTGTATTTTCACGGAACAGAACCTAAAATATAACCCATTACTACGCTCATTAAAGCCAAGATGTGATTGTCTTGTTTTTTCCTTGTTCTTTTTAATTTCTTTCCTCTTTCAGATGGTTTGGTTGCCTGAGTCGACTTTTCGTGGAGCTTAACCAAGGAAAGAACCAAGATTACTGCCCTCATGAAAGCCAAGTTGTTATTGTCTTGTTTTCTTCTAGTTCTTTATCATTTTCTTTCCTCTCGGCGATGGTACGGTACGTTGTTTGAGTCGGGATTTCACGGAACACAACGCAGGGAAGAACGAGGCTGTACTGTGCTTATTACAGACAAAATCGTATTCCCTGTTTGTTTTCTTCTAGTTCTTTATCATTTTCTTTCCTCTCGGCGATGGTACGGTACGCTGTTTGAGTCGGGATTTCACGGAACACAACGCAGGGAAGAACGAAGCTGTACTGCGCTTATTACAGACAAAATCGTATTCCCTGTATTATACTTTTTGTTTCCCTGCCACGACGGGTTTCTGTGGTACAAGTTTACGTGTTTTTATATTCATACTTTCTCTTACCTTTGCCAGAGTTTGGTTGGCTAAGAGATATATTTTCACGGGACAAAACCTAATTAAGAACCAAGATTACTGCACTCATTAGAAAAGATGGTATTGTCTTGTTTTTTTTGTTCCTTTTATTTTATTTCCTCTCGGCGTTGGTGCGGTACGTTGCTTGAGTTGGCCTTTCACGGAACACAACGCAAGGAAGAACGAAGCTGCACTGCGCTCATTACAGACAAGATCGTATTACCTTTATTATACCTTCTGTTTCCTCGCTACGACGGATTTTTGTGGTACGAGTTGACGTTTTTTTTTTTTTATATTCATACTTTTCTCTACCTTTGCGAGACAGTTTGGTTGGCTAGGAGTTATATTTTCACGGGACAAAACCTAATTAAAACCAAAATTACTGCACTCATTAGAAAATATGGTAGTGCCTTGTTTTTTTTTATTATTTTTTGTCATTTTCCTTTCTCTGTGTGATGGTTACGTTGCTTGAGTTGGCATTTCACGGAACACAACGCAGAGAAGAACGAGGCTGTATTGCGCTTATTACAGACAAGATCGCATTCCCTTTATTATACCTTTTGTTTCCTCGCTACGACGATTTTCTGTGGTACGAGTTAAGGTGTTTTTATTATTTTACTTTATCTTACCTTTGCGAGACAGTTTGATTATATATTCGCGTAATGCAAGCAAACTAGGAACCGGAACTACTGCGCTCATTACAGGCAAGATCGTATTCCCTTTATAATACCTTTTGTTTCGCTGGTTTTCTTTGGCACGTGTTGTATTTTCCGGGAACACAACGAAGACATGATAATTGGGGCCGAATAAACACATCCTGGTATATCGGATTTTTTTTCTTTCGTTTCCAGTTTCTTTTCAGTAATTATCATCAGAACACGTAACATAAGGTAAGGTAAGGTGAGGTGAGGTATGGTGAGGTGAGCTAAGGTAAGGTATGGTGAGGTAAAATGAGTCAAGGTAAGGTAAGGTAAGGTAAAGTGAGGTAAGGTAGAGTAGAGTAGGGAGGTATAGACAGGTGAGGTGAGGTGAGGTGAGGTAAGGTAAAGTAAGGTAACATAAGGTAAGGTGAGAGGAAGAAAAAAAGAGGAGGAAAAGAAGGCGAAAAGGGAAACAAAAGATGTGAAAGAAAAGAGAAATGAGAAAATGAAAGGAATAAAAGAGCATAGTAGTAAGGTAAGGTAGGAAGAAGAAAGAGGAAGAGGAAAGATGAAGAAGAAAAAGGAAACAAGATATGAAAGAATAGAGAAAGTAGAAAATGAAATGGAATAAAAATAGCATAGTAGTAAAATAGGGTAAGGTAAGGTAAGGTAGGGTAGGGTATGGAAAGTTAAAGGTAAGGTAGGGTAGGGTATGGGAAGTTAAAGGTAAGGTAAGGTAAGGTAGGGCAAAGGTAAGGTAAGGTAGGGTAGGATAGGATGGGGCAAGGTATAGGTAAGATAAGGTAAGGAAGGGTAGGGTAAGTTAAAGGTAAGGTAAGGTAGGGTAGTGTAAGGTAGGGCAAAGCAAAGATAAGATGAGGTAAGGTAGGGTAGGATAGGGTGGGGCAAGGTAAAGATAAGATAAGTTAAGGTAAGGTAAGGTAAGGTAAGGTAAGGTAAGGTAAGGTAAGGTAAGGTAAGATAAGATAAGATAAGATAAGATAAGATAAGATAAGATAAGATAAGATAAGATAAGATAAGATAAGATAAGATAAGATAAGATAAGATAAGATAAGATAAGATAAGATAAGATAAGATAAGATAAGATAAGATAAGATAAGATAAGATAAGATAAGATAAGATAAGATAAGATAAGATAAGATAAGATAAGATAAGATATGATAAGATAAGGTAAGGTAAGGTAAGGTAAGGTAAGGTAAGGTAAGGTAGGGTAGGATAGAGTCGGGAAAATTAAGGTAAGGTAAGATTAGGTAGAGAAGAACGCGATGGCAGCCGAAACAAGGCCTTCTTTTACTAATCACACCTCTTAATTAATCCCTTCGCGAATCAGACTCCAAGATTACCTGAAAATTAATCGGAATTGGACTCACATAATCCCACTTTCCCGGAGCACAATGAGAGACCGTAAGTTCATTTCCCGGGCTGTGTATTGGTTCTTTTCTTCCCCCACACACCTGCCTCGGAAGGTGAGAATCATGTTACTTAATTTAGCGGCCTCGAAACTCCCTCCTGCTGATAAGAAGCGCGGCGGAGGGTCGAGATAATGGTGGGAGAGATGAGTTTTTGAGGAAGAGAAGGGAGAGGGATGGAGGGAACGAGAGGAATGTGGGAACCTGGCGAGTTAATGGCAGTGCGGTGAGGTATAGAGGGAGGAGGAGGAGGAGAGAAAGAGGGAGGGAGAGTGGGGGGGAGAAAAAAGAGGAAGAGAAAGATGAGGATGCGAAGGTAAGGAGGTATGGGAAGCAGGAAGGAAAAATAATGAGAAAAGAGGAAGAGGGGAAGATGGATAAGGATGAAGTAGAAAACGGAGGGTGGGTTAGGTATAGAGGTAAGGGAGAGGGAGGAAAGATAAGAGACAGTGGGAGATGAGAAAAGAAGGAAAGGATGAGAAGAAAGAGGAAGAGAGGAAGACGAATAAAGGAGGGAGTAGGATAAGGGGGAGACTGAGGTATAAGGGAATGGGAGAGGAAAGGAGGAAAAGAAGGCAAAGGAAGATAGAGTAATGAGAAGGAGAAAAATATGGATAGAGGAGGAGGGAGTAGGAGAGGAAGGGAGGGTGGTATGGAAGAGGGAGGAAAGAGAAGAAGAGTGAGAAGGAAAGAAGCTGGAAGGGTAGTCAAGTTCGGCGGGTAAACAAAACAGTATCGGTGTGTCGTTCACTTAGAGACGCGCCAAGGAAAGTATGAGAGGCTTTCAAGAAACTCAGTCAGGCAGGACGATGAAAGGCGAACTTAGTCTCGGGGAAGTGGATAAGTCAACAAGTGGATGGGACGAGGCAAGGACAGAGACATCAAAGGGGGAGTCAGAAGTCGCGCGGAAGTCCTCTTTTAACTCCATTCACTTTAGCCGCGGAAGTAAGCCCCGCCCACTTTCCCAATCAGCGTTTACCATTGGCTGGTCCACAAGGAGACCACGCCCACTCTTTAACTTGAGCTGCACGTGATTAGTGGATGCTGGAAGAGGTGAAATCCTATTGGTAATTTGGGGATGCTATGGGCGTGGTTTGTTTTCGGTGTTAATATATGAAGGAAAAGGCAAATCACAAACACATATATTATCTTCCCCCACCCCCATACACACGCACACACACCTGTCTTGACGAACTTGGTGACTGATGGTGAGGTGACGGGATGGTGTAAAGAAGTGATGGTGATCGTGGGAGTAATGGGAATACCTGAGGTGGTGATTGCTCGTAATTGAAGCCAGGTGGTGTAATCAGGTGGGTTGGTGACTGTGACGGGTGATGAAAGATTAGGTGTTGGTGATTGCAGGTTTGAGAGGCCTTTGATGTTTGTGTAGTGTATGTGGGGAAGGTTTTGTTGATGAGATAAGAGAGAGAAACGGCAAAATTTAGTGACCAGTGGACGAGTTGCATGATTAAGTTTGCAGATTGACTTCTCTTTTGGCCTCTCGTTCTATTTTCTTTTGTTGGAGCAAAATCTAACGGGCTTTTTTATGTTGTTTTTATTTATTGCCCTTGAGCTGCCTCTCTTGCTGTAGAAAAAAATATTGGTGACTTGTTAGTTGTCACTGCTTAGGTACTGGTTATCATAGGACTGACAAGCTTGTTATGTCTGAGTTGTCTTGATGCGGAAGGCTTTGCTTGTGAGATGAAGGAAGGCATCAGGAAAATATTGGTGTCTGATTAGTGGTGACTGTTTAAGTATTGGTGATTCTAGGATTGACAAGCTTGCAATGTCTGACTTGTCTTGATGCAGAAGGCTTTGTTAGTGAGATGAAAGAAGGAATCAGGAAAAATATTTGATTAGTGGTGACTGTTTAGGCCTTGGTGATTATAGGACTGGCAAGCTTCTGATGTCTGACTTCTGCGTATATGAAAGACTTTGTTGATGGGACGAAGGAAATAACTGAAAAAAATAAGAGTGTTGGGACCAGTTACATAATTAAGTTAACAAATTAGTGACTGTGATGAGTGGTGACTGTTTAGGTCTTGGGGATTACAGGAGTGACAAGCTTATGATGTCTGAATGGTGAATATATGAAAGATTTTGTTGATGGGACGAAGGAAATGACAGAAAAAAATAGGTGTTGGGACCAGTTGCATAATTAAGTTAACATATTAGTGACTGTTTAGATCTTGGTTATTATAGGAGTGACAAGCTTATGATGTCTGAATGGTGAATATGTGAAAGACTTTGTTAGTGAGAAGAAGGAGATAGCACGTACAAAAGAAAATGTTGAGTGGTGGTGATTAAATAGATGGAGTGTTTTTTTTTCCTTCCTTCCTGACGACTAGATCAAGATAATACTTCAGATAATGACGGTGCGATGTAATGCGTTAGAGAGATAAGAAGTGATAATGGGTGATAGTGTAGACAGTGATAAATGCTCTCTCTCTCTCTCTCTCTCTCTCTCTCTCTCTCTCTCTCAATAGATGAAAGAGAGATGCTGAGAGATAAAGATGATTCCTCAGAGCAGCCGTTTGATTCTCTCTCTCTCTCTCTCTCTCTCTCTCTCTCTCTCTCTCTCTCTCTCTCTCTCTCTCTCTCTCTCTCTCTCTCTCTCTCTCTCTCTCTCTCTCTCTCTCTCTCTTCCCCTTGCTCACTACACACACACACACACACACACACTCAATACAGCCCCGGGATAAGCCACAGTCACTTCACTTTCCGATAGAAGGGAGGCATATCATACAACCATCACTATCACTACGAGAACGCTCACCATCCCTACTCTCACTATCGCTATCTATTCCTGCACCTCTTCACTTCTATCTGCTGTACCTCACATATCCTATACCACCTTCATCAACCCATATTTCCCACCCTTGACAAGCATCTCTTCCCCTTCTTCCATGCATTCCTTCTCTTCCTCTTCCTCCTCTTTCTTCCCGTGTAGCTCTTTTTCCTTTCCTTCCTTCTCTTCTCTTTCCATTCCGTCCTTCTCTCATTTTCCTTTTATTTCTTCTCTTTTGCGTATTCCCATTTTCGCTCCATTTTCCTTACCCTCTTCCACCCTTTTTCTCTTCATTCTTTCTATTTTTCACTTTTGTTACCTTTTCCTTTCAGTCCTTCTTCCTCTTTGCCTTCCATTCTTTCTTCTCGTTTGCATATTTTCTCCTCTCCTCTTGCTCTATTTTCCTTCCCCTTTCCCCTCCCTTCCTTTTTTTCCGACTTCCCTCCTTCTGTCCTCTTTCCCTCACATCTTTCTCCCTCTCTCTCCTTCCCTTCCAGAGATTCCATTTCCGGTGTCCGTGACTTCATACGTCTGCCAGGGAAAAGTCTTATTTCTTTATGTCCATTTTATTCTTTTCTTCTCGATTTTACTATTTTTATTCAGATTTTTTGTGCTCCTGTAATTACTGGGAGCCATGATTTAGCCCTCACTTCAATTGGGCTCATTCATTTTTCTGTGCTATTAATTGGAGAGCTTTGACATATTGACTGAATTTGGCCTGACTGCTGCTGATGATGATGATGACGTTGTGAAATACGTGCAAACGATGACAAACCCGCAGCGTGTTTTTTCTTTATATTCGGTAAAGTAAGGAATCGTAAATGAATAAATAAATACACTAGAATATAATTTGGTGTATTTTGGTGTTTTCCTCTAGGTTCTTTTTATTACTTCTATAGGAGCAACACTTTACGAACATTATAATACTTTTTCTTTTATATATAACATTCTAGGTCTGTCTTTCTATACCGTGAAAAAAGTCAGACAAGACAATTTCAGCATTATTTCTCCTTTCAATTTATCATCTATTCCTCCTCCTCTTCTACCGTTCTCGTGGGTTTTGCCTTTCCCCTCTTTTTTTTCTGTATTCCTCCTCCTCTTCTACCGTTCTCGTGGGTTTTGCCTTTCCCCTCTTTTTTTCTGTATTTCTCCTCTTCTACCGTTCTCCTGGGTTTCGTCTTTCCCCTCTTTTTTTCTGTATTTCTCCTCTTCTACCGTTCTCCTGGGTTTCGTCTTTCCCCTCTTTTTTCTGTATTTCTCCTCTTCTACCGTTCTCCTGGGTTTTGCCTTTCCCCTCTTTTTTCTGTATTTCTCCTCTTCTACCGTTCTCCTGGGTTTCGTCTTTCCCCTCTTTTTTCTGTATTTCTCCTCTTCTACCGTTCTCCTGGGTTTCGCCTTTCCCCTCTTTTTTCTGTATTTCTCCTCTTCTACCGTTCTCGTGGGTTTTGCCTTTCCCCTCTTTTTTCTGTATTTCTCCTCTTCTACCATTTTCCTGGGTTTTGCCTTTCCCCTCTTTTTTCTGTATTTCTCCTCTTCTACCATTTTCCTGGGTTTTGCCTCTCCCCTCTTTTTTTCTGTATTTCTCCTCCATTCTTTCCCATTTCCCCTCCACTCCTTCCCCTCTCCATCTTCTTCCTTCCCTTCGCACCATTCTCTTTCCTTCCTTCCCCATTTTCCTCCATTCCCCATCTTCCATACTATTCTCCTCCTCCTTTAAGTTGACATCACACCAGAAAAAAAAACTCGGTATTCAACACATTTACATACAAATATGACCACGAAAATCCCGTAGGCCCCAAGACGTGACCTGCGCTAAGAGTGAGAACCTTCAACGATCGCCCCCTCACAACACAGCGCCCACACCTGAAGAGCGGCTTAAGGGGGGCGTTCACTACTTTCTACTACTTCTACAGGAGAGGCTAAATGTCTTCCAAGTTTCCCATGTAGTTTCCCACAGCAATGAAAATAAAAGAGGCAAAAGGAGAGAATAAAAACCCTTCTCGTAACTCCAACACCTTGAAAAAACTGAATGATAAGTCCTTGTTATCTTCTGCTAATTCTACAAGAAGGGTCAAATGCCTTTTAAGTTTTCCACATAGTTTCTCACAGCAATGAAGACCAGAAGGAAAAAGGCCTAAAAAATAGATAAATAAACATCTCCATGGAGGAATCACACTTCGAAAAACTAGGATCTCGCTACCTTCTGCTACGTTCTACCTTCCGCTACCTTTTACTTTTAACAAGAGAGAAAATAACAGCGTAAAAAAATATCCTCTAACAGTATTAAAAAACGAGGGGTGGACAAAAGGAGTGGAAAAATATCTTCTCAAATCATATAACTTGAAAAAACTATAATATGACCTCGCTACCTTCTGCTGCTTCAACAGGAGGGGGAATAAGGACGTATAAATAGACTCTCACGGGAACCAAGACAACGAGGGACGAAAGTAGCAAGAAAAGGACATCACGCAACACCCACGCCTCGAAAATATGAACGGCAAGTGTTTGCTATCATATTCCACTTCTACAGGACGGAAAAATACGTAGTAAGAATATTTTCCACGGTAAAGTAGACACGAGGGAGAAAAAAAAAAAACCTTCACGCAACATCCACGTATTTGAATACTTAATGATAAAACCTCGCTACCTTTTGATCCTTTACCGAAATAGAAAAAAAGGACGTTTGAAAAGCATCCTGAGTCAATGAAGAGAAGAGGGATCAACGGACGGAAAAAGAACTCACCACACAATACCCGCGCCTTGAAAATAATAAGAGTAGAAAAGCCTACGCTTGACCTTTAACGGCTTCTCTTACATAAAGGAAAATCTATACGGTTAAAACATTTTGCTCCATCAATACAGGTAAACAGGTCTTAGAAGCAGAATGAAAAAGGTTCGCTATCTCCCATAAATTCCAAGGTAAGGGAACTAAGTGTCTGAAAGGTTTAGTGTAATTACGAAAGGAAGGAAAATAAAAATAAAAACGAAACGTGTTTATCATGAAGAAGGGAAATAAGAATAAATTGTGTACTGACGTTATCAAGAGTAGAATAATTAAATAATTATAAAGAACTATGTAAATGGTCTACTGTTATTATGAAAGGAATTAGCATAAGAAAACAAGAAAGTGTGGTTATCAAAAGGAAGGGAGAATGAGTGAGTTAGGTCCTACCGTTATCAGGAGAAGACGGATTAAAGAACTCTAAAGAACTTTGCGTAACCTGATATACGGAGCTACTTTATAATCTTTACGGGAAGGGAAATAAGACTGTTTTGGTGCAGTAATCAGGGAAGGAAAGATAAAGAGGCTTCAAAAAATTACACGGAGCCAAATCTACTCTCTTTGAAGGGAAACAAAATAGTACCGAAGCTCAAAGAGTCCGCTACGGTAATCAGGGAGGGAAGGATTTTTAGAAGCCGAGGCAACAGGAAAGCATATTGACGTTAGCGATATGAGACTTGAAAATGTTGAAGACGCGAGAAAGCGAGTATGAGAGAGGGAGAAAAAAATCACAGGAAAAGTGTTGGTAAGAACGAACAATTAGTCACTCTTCTTCCTCCTCCTCTTCTTCCTCCTCCTCCTCCTCCGAAAAAAAAAAAACTTGTCTGAAGAGAAAGAAAGCAAAACTAACTTGTAAGAATTGTTGAAACTTGAGGATGATCGAGTATAAGAGAACAAAAAAAAAAAGAGAGAGAGAGAGAGAGAGAGAGAGAGAGAGAGAGAGAGAGAGAGAGAGAGAGAGAGAGAGAGAGAGAGAGAGAGAGAGAGATATTCACCACCTTACATTCTCCCTTGTAAGTTTTTTTTTTCCTCCTAATGCGTCTAACAACCTCCTCCTCCTCCTCCTCTTAAGTTAACAAGCCACGTCTGAGTTACCTTTCACACGTGTCGAGTGATCTGTGTGTGTGTGTGTGTGTGTGTGTGTGTGTGTGTGTGTGTGTGTGTGTGTGTGTGTGTTTCGAAACATGTATAAACGTGTTAAAACTAGAGTGTGAAGGAACAAACAAAACAAAAACAGACGAAAAATAAAACCTAGGTAGTGTTGGCACGTAAATATTCAACTGCAATTTGCCTTTTTTGGGAGGAAAATAGGAACACAAAACAGTTAGGTGTCGGCGGTGGCGGTGCGGTTAGAGGGGACGTGTGTGTGTGTGTGTACCTGACTCGCTTTGTGTATGTGTGTGCGTTGATTGTGTACAGGGATAGTGAACCAGTGGGTGAACATTCAAAGGCTTTCAGTGTGTACGTATTTTCTACTGCAAATTGGTGATGGTGGTGATGGTGGTGGTGGTGATGGTGGCGGTGGTGAAAGGTGTTCGAGAGGGGTGAGGTTGTAACAGGTAAGGAAGGTGTCAGGTGAGGTGGATAGGGTAAAGAAACTGAAGAGGGAAAGTAACATGAAGGGATTGAGGCAGGGATGGTATAAGTGTGGGTAGGAAATGGAGGACAGGGATAGAATAGGGTCATGGATAGTTGAATGGAAGAGCGAAAATGACATATGAGGGTAGGGAATATAGGAAAATGTGATATATGTGGGGAAAAGAATGGAGAAATGTAGCAAATATATAAGAATAGTCAGTGATAGAGTGCGGACAGGAAGGGAAAAAGAGAAGCTGGTAAGGATAGGGTAGTAAGGATAGAGAGTAAGGATAAGGTGGCAGAGAGCAGATGATAGTGAAAAGTGACAATAGAGTCAACGATAGTGCGTGGACAGGGAAAGGAGAAGAGTGGCTGGTAACGATAGGGTAGTAAGGATAAGGAGGTAGGAGACGGATGAAAGTGAAAAGTAAGAACAGGGTCAAATCTTGTGTGTGGGGAAAAGGAAATGGAGGAAAATAACATATGAGAACAGGGTCAGGGATGGTATGCGTGGGGAAAAAGACAACAGGGAAAAGCAACAACATATATGGAAATAGAGTAAAAAACAACACATAGCAGGAAAAAGAGGAGAGAAAGTTAGATTCGTACGTGAGTGTGGTTAGGTGAATGTGTTTACGTGACTGTGTGCATGGAATTTGAGAGCCTAAAAGCGTGAGTTGTTTTCATAGAGAGGGCTTAGCGTAACACTTTATAGGTCAGAGTGTTTTTAAGGCCATACCATCACACCACTTCTACAGTTAGTCTTTAGATAAATATTAGGGGCTTGTGGTTATTTGTGTAGCATGAAGAGTTGAGTTTATGTATGCTAGTGTATGTGTATATGAGTGTATGGATGGGGAGGGTGCGGGTGTACATATGAATACAGGTGTGTGTATGTGTGTGTGTGTGTGTGTGTGTGTGTGTGTGTGTGTTTTGCCACCAATTTGTTCTTGCCTATTCGTGTTTTAACAGGATTGTGTCAGGCTCGTAATGCCCCTCGTGTGTGTGTGTGTGTGTGTGTGTGTGTGTGAATCAATCTCGCGCGTGTCGATTCCCCGTCATTTCGCGTGATGGCGCTGCGTTCTGCCGTGAGCGTTGTGGGCCGCGGGTAGTTTAGCGTCCCGCCGCCGCTGCCGTGTGGCCGCCCGAGTTATTGAGTACCGCGGCTTTTTTTTATTATTAGTGGTTCCATGTGTGGTGGTGGCGGTGGAGGCTTCCCGTGAACCAGCCGTCGAGGTGAATGCATTAACTAACAGGTGAAATATAATGGAAATAAAGTAAAATAATCCCCTCACAAAAAAAATCCAAGAGAAATCAAACGCAATTGAAGAAACTAACATTACGTGAACAAGCATAAGGCAACATGTGATAATGATTGACTAAATAGTTAAAATTCGAAAATGATTTACTGGTATTCCTATCATTGTTCAAAGAGAAGTCAGCATTAGATTCCTTTACTTTGTACTCTAGATCTTGCTTCTATAAACAAACAAAAAGAAACAATACATGAACACGAAACATCTAAAAAATACACAACTCCACTTCCTGAGAGCAGAATAACGAAAACCACCAAGCAAGAAGTGATAATGATTGACTAAAGAGTTAAAATTCGAAAATGATTTACTGTAATTCCTATTATTGCTCAGAGAGGTCTGTATTAGATTCCTTCACTTTTTACTCTAGATCTTGCTTCTATTAACAAACAAAAAGAAATAATATATGAACCTGAATCACCTAAAAATACACAACTTCACTTCCTGAGAGCAGAATAACGAAAATCATCACCAACCTACGAGTCAAACCAACCTTTTCATGTCACCCATTTCGCGTCAACCACTTCACGTCAACCTCCTCTCTTTTTTTGCCTGTGCTGAAGCTACACCGGCAGAGGAAAAGAGACAGACTGAGGATCGATGTCGGAATTTTAATAACACCCTGACAAAGACCACTTCACGCGACGGCACAGAGCGGAAAGCAAGCACGAGGCATAATTGGAATCCCTCGAAAGAGACTCCAAATATAGCTAGTTTGAGAGCGCACACCAACTTCCCTTCTAGCACAACAACTACACCTAAATACCTTTCTTCTATTCCCGACTGAGCTTGAAACACTGTCTTAAAATCGTTGACGCTAAGTTAAGGACAGACCAATACCTTTACGTCTTATTCCCCGCCAGTGTTAGTTCTCAAAGGCAAACATGAAATCCTTGAAAGTATACGTTAAGGGCAGACAGTGACTCCCACGTCTTATAACCCGGCAAAGTTAGCCCTTCAAAGTATAAGAGATTCTGGACGCTACGTTAAGGGCAGACAGCGACGTCCACCTCTTATTCCCCGTCACCGCTAGTTCTTCAAGGTAAGCGAGGTCCTTGATGCAACCAGACGGATCTTCCCCGCAGCCTCCTTTCGGATATTTGCGGTAAAGTGATGCAGGAGCTCGTGTGTCAGTCCGCGAGGGTCTCTTATGATGCCCACTCTATTGTTCTGGCCTTGAGGTGTCCTGTGTGTTTCTCTCTCCATCTGTGTGCCTGTCTGTATATGTGTGTGTGTGTGTGTGTGTGTGTGTGTGTGTGTGTGTGTGTGTGTGTGTGTGTCTTTCTTTCTCCCTCTCTCGTATATCATGTCTCAAGTGTGTGTGTGTGTGTGTGTGTGTGTGTGTGTGTGTGTGTGTGAGAGAGAGAGAGAGAGAGAGAGAGAGAGAGAGAGAGAGAGAGAGAGAGAGAGAGAGAGAAATGAATATACGGCCAGAAACGGAAATTCAATAACTCCCTAACTTGTATAATTGGTCAGTAATTGCCTCACAACTGACATTACACTAACGTACATAAACCATTTCAAATCATTCCTCTCTCTCTCTCTCTCTCTCAAAACTTTAGACCAGGACGAAGGAGAAAAAAAAAAGGCTGCAGTCGGTTTCTGGAGTGAGACTTTTCCCTCTTTTGGTCAGCAGGCGATAAAAGTTTGCTAGAGAGAGAGATAGAGAGATGGTGTGCGTGAGAGAGAGAGAGAGAGAGAGAGAGAGAGAGAGAGAGAGAGAGAGAGAGAGAGAGAGAGAGAGAGAGAGAGAAAAAAAAAAGTGTTCATTCCAAGGTTAGAGGAAAAAAAGGAAAAATGGAAAGTTAAAGAGACCACGATGAAGTTACATTCTAAAGACAGAGAGAAAGAGGAGGAGGAGGAAGAGGAAAAGGAAGAGGAAGAGGAGGAGGAGGAGACAATGGAAGAAGAAATGAAGAAAATGTGATATCCGATAACCAAAGATGAGGTGCTGATTCTCTCTCTCTCTCTCTCTCTCTCTCCTATCGGACTGGCCTGGAATATGAGCCTAACCAATCAAATGGACGTTACCTGACCCACCGTGACCTGAGACCGCCTAACATTGACCAATTCGTGACCTGACCTTCTGTGTGTGCCTTTCTCTTCCGTGTTTATACTTTTTTTCTATCTTCTTTATCTCCTTATTCCTTCCTCCTTTCTCTCTTCTTCATCTCTTTGTCATTCCCTTTCTTCTTCTTCTTCTTCTGCCCTTCTGTCTATGCATTTCTCTTTCGTGTTTCTCCTTTTTATATCCTTTATCTCCCTGTTTCTCTTTCCTTTCTTTCGTCTCATTTCTGCTTTCTTTCATCAATGCGTTTTTCTTTTATTTTCATCTCTTTTCATATCCTCCTTTACTTTCTCACTTAACCTATTTTCTTTTTCTTTCTTGTTTTTTTCCCCTTTTCCATCTTTTTCATCTTCCATCTCCTTTATTTTCTTTGCTCCATAAAATCTCTACCTTCTTTCTTTTTTCTATTCTCTATCTTGTATTTCCTTCGTTCTTCTACCTCTCCGCTGTCCTTCACTCTTGTCCTTCACTCCCCCTCTTCTTCCTTCTTTATTTTCTATCTTCATCATCTTTCGTACAGCGTCTGGAACTGGATATTTATTAAAGTTGATAAACCTCCGCCACTTCCCTCTCTCCTTCCTCCTCTTTCTTTGTCCTCACTTTTTCTGTCATCTTTTTTACGTTCATTATTACTTTTGTTTTTCTTTCCCCCTTAATGCAACCTCTTTAACTGGACGCCGTACCTTGATTGAAACTGAAGGCAAGTGAGTGTGTCTTTACTTTATACTATTTTACTTTATCAAGTTTAAAGTTTCCTTCGTTTGGTGAGTTAAGTTATCATTAAGCATTCAAGTCCTCCTGAGAACCCGTCTGAGAGCATTCACGTGTCACCCATCCACGGTTCCAGGTCCTTCATGTTCCCAATAAGCCGAGCATGTACCTCTCAATCCTCATCAATAGCCTTACAACCCTATACTGCTGAGTCCAACCTTTCCTCTCCTAAGACTCGCCACACACCGACCCAACTCTGCCTCAGCGCTATCTCTGTATGTGAACTATTATCCCAAAACCTAAACTAGTACCCTGGCACTTAATTTGTTTGCTATATGGATGAGGGGAAACGTCCAGAGGGGAAAATGTCCTACACTCATGCGCAAGTATCAACCCGGTTTGTATTCCATCGTGAAGCAATTTGGGCTGAAAAAAGTCATGTGACAGGACCACCGCCGCCACCAGCAACCACTCGCCGTCCGCTCCACAAAGAACGCAACACAAAGGCAAGAGAAAACAAGCCCAGGCCCGCCAGCCACCTCAGTCCCGGGCAATAATCAATATGCAAAGTGCAGACTCGGAGGATCTTGGTTCAAAATTTACAAACCTCGGGGCTCGCGGGTTTCTGAATTTACTTCGCCTCCAGTCTACGTATAATTCTTGCTCGCTGTAATTTTTCTTCCGTAACGGAGCGAAATTCATTAGGAAATTCATTTTCGTGCGGGATCTCCAATCTGCGAGGCACCCGAGGCTGGAAAAATCCCTTCCCGCCGGTAGTTCGGGGCGAGTCAAGTCTGCGTCGCGTCCGGGGCTGCAAACTTTCCTGTTCTGCTGGCGGTGCGGGGCGGAGGCGAGTGAGGGTCAGGGCGAGGCGCTGTCACGGCCACAAAGAGACAACTTGGATGGCAGCGAAACCCGAGGATGTGCCCGTGACGTGAACCCCGATCCCTGCACACTGAGCCTTCCCTCCCAGCTCAGTGCCAAGCCAGGGGGAGCGAGCACGAACACGGCACTGGATCCCTAGCCAAGCCTTTAGGAGAGTGCCATCAACATATAGACCCCGTGACATCCCTGAACCGCCCCAAGAGGCACTGACGGACAGGGGAGGAGGAGAGGGCTGAAGTGGCACCGAGTCTCTTGTCAAGCCTTCAGGACAGTGCCATGAACATTTAGATGCCAAGGAGAAGCATCCAAGCCTCTCCAACACGGGCTCCCGGATGAAAAATGTCGTCGTATAAGAGTTGACGCGGCAAATGATGCAGACAATGCCATAATATACCTGAAAATGGTGCCTCCACTTAGTGCCACTCTGAGGAAAAAGGAACGAGGCACATGAGAGCTCCAGGGTGCCACGGGGCCCTCCAACCACCGACCCCTCTCTTGCGCGATCAAAATCAATGACACAATCTGAGGAGGCTGTTCAGGATTCCACTTTAGATGCAAAACCAGATTGAAGGCGAGACCCGGAGGCGTTTTGAGGTTAAGTTTCTGCATAAGGGAAGCGGAAAGGAGAGCATAGAGGAGAGAGAAGCGTTAGGTGAAAGCAATGGAGACACATGGAGGAAGGGAAGGGAAGATAGGAGACAGGAAGGAGGAGAGAAGATGTAAGGAAGGAAGGAAGGAGAGAAGGAGGCGGGAGAAAGCTTAGAAAGGAAAGTGAGAGAGGATAACTTGCCCAACAAACAAGGGCTAGACTAAGTGGGATATTAATAAAAAAAAAAAAAAAACTACATAGAACAACAGGAAAA
Source organism: Eriocheir sinensis (assembly GCF_024679095.1). Lineage (NCBI taxonomy): Eukaryota > Metazoa > Arthropoda > Malacostraca > Decapoda > Varunidae > Eriocheir > Eriocheir sinensis. Next base: position 16,336,568 of record NC_066519.1, read on the forward strand.
CTCGTGCGTCTTTAAAAGGCAAATTAAGTCCTCGTGTAATACTGTGTTTCAGGATGCAGGAGAGGCGAGTCACGTCCGCAACACAGGCCACAGCAACACACACTTAGCAACACTCACGGAGAATTGTTCGGTGCCATATTTTCAGTGCGGAATCACGAGAGTTGGTGAGCTTTAACTGTCCTATATTGAGAGAGAGAGAGAGAGAGAGAGAGAGAGAGAGAGAGAGAGAGAGAGAGAGAGAGAGAGAGAGAGAGAGAGACATACACATACAGATATACAGGGCAGACAAAGAGGACAGAAAGACAGACAAACAGAATATACAGAAACAAGTACAAAACAGAGAGAAAAAAAGAAAGAGAAAAAGGTGAACACAATACAGAAAAAAAAAGTGATGACTTGAAACATGAGAAAACAAACCAAAATCGGAACAAAAAGTGAACGGAGAGGAGGAGGAAGAGGAGAGGAAGAGGAGGAGGAGGAGGAGGAGGAGGAGGAGGAGGTTCGTCATACGCGGTGGTCAGGATTCAGGTAGCAGGAAGAGATCACGTTTCAGTCCTGTCTGCCTCTCTCCCTTTCCCTTCCCTTCCCTTCCTTCCTCCTCCTCCTCTCCTCTCTCTCTCTCTCTCTCTCTCTACTGCGGTGACCAGATATAGGATGCAAAAAAAAAGCAGTACAAAAACAGTGAAAAAATGAGTTGATGTAATAAAATAGCTAGTCAGAACACATGTAAACTTTGCTAGAAAAAAAAAACTTGTAAAAATTGATGTAAAAAATTTGGATACAAGAGGAGAAAAGAAGATAAAACATTAGATTAGAACAGATTAGAATAGAGAACTTAAAACACATGTAAACCTTGCTAGAAAAAATGCTTGAAAAAATAGATGTTAAAAATTTAGATACAAATATAGAAAAAAAGATAAAACATTAGACTAGAAGAGATTAAAATGGATTAGAATAGAGAACTTAAAACACATGTAAACCTTGGTAAAAAAAAGATGCTTGAAAAAATACATGTGACAATTTTGAATACAAGTAAAGAAAAAAAAAAGACATAACATTAGATTTAGTTTAAGAATAGTTACGTTATGGATGAAAAGATATAATAAAAACAAGTTAAAAACGTGTATAGTATTGGATTTCCTTCTATTTCTGATTTCTTTCTCTTATTTCTCTAACCGTTTGCTACTTTTTCTTCCATTCTCCTTTTTTTTTTATCTTACATTCTACTTCTTTTCTTCTGTTTCTGTTTCTCTATTTGTTCTCTCCTTGCTGTTGTCCTCCTTCTCCTCCTCCTCCTCCCTCACTTGTCCTTTCTCTCCCCCTCCACTCCTCCTTTTGTCTCTCTCCTCTTCTCTTGTCTCCGTCCTTCTTCTAGTGCTTCTCCTCCACCGATTTCTCCTCCTCTCCTCCTCTTCTCCGTACTCTTCCTCCTTCTCCTCTTGAATGTAGTGTTCTTGGTACCGTCATATTACAACCTCTCTCTCTCTCTCTCTCTCTCTCTCTCTCTCATCTAGATTCCCATAAGACTAATGCATCTTTCTTTTTCCTCGTTATGTGATTAGGGACTATGATAATCACCACCACCACCATCACCACCATCACCACCACCATCACCACCACCACTACCACCATCACCACCACCAGCAAGCCATTATCCCTTCCCTCATAACCCACACACACATTCGAGAGAGCAATGCAAAAAGAGAGAGAGAGAGAGAGAGAGAGAGAGAGAGAGAGAGAGAGAGAGAGAGAGAGAGAGAGAGAGAGAGAGAGAGAGAGAGAGAGAGAGAGAGAGAGAGAGAGAGAGAGAGAGAGAGAGAGAGAGAGAGAGAGAGAGAGAGAGAAGGGGAGTTTGGACACAATAACACGATCCAATATTGTAATCATAACGCAAGGAAAATGAGGATCTAACACCACCACTACTACTACTACTACTACTACTACTACTACTATTGCTACTACTGCTGCTGCCAACTCCTACTGCGTTCCCCGGTCAATACTCGCGCTGATAATGGAATATAAACGCTTTACTAGGCGCTAAACGGTCATTCCAGAGAGAGAGAGAGAGAGAGAGAGAGAGAGTAGGGGAGGGACACGTTTTGGACAGGGAGCGACAGACAAGGGAAGGCTGAGGAGGAGGAGCAGGGAGGGTGGAGAGATGGAGGGAGGGAGGAATGGAGGAAAATAATAGGAGGAAGGACGTGGGCGGGTAAAGATGACACCTATTGACGCTGTCCTACTGACCACGATGATTATTCTATTCATGGAGGGAAGGGAAGAAAAGGAGGAGGAGGAGGAGGAGGAGGAGGAGTGGGCGAATACCAGCGTAGAAACATATAAATCCTCCTGGACCAAAATCTTCTCCTCCTCCTCCTCCTCGTCTTCCTGGTATTTTTCGTTTTCCTCCACTTCCTCCTCCTCCTCCTCCTCTTTCTTCCCTTCCAACTTTATCTTTTCAATTTTCCTGGTTTTCCTCTTCTGTCTTCTCTTCCTAGTTGTCATCTTTCTCCTTTTTCTCTTTCTCCTTTTGTTCTTCTTTCTTCTCTTCCTCCTCCTCGTCCTCGTGGTATTTTATCCTCCTAAATATATTGCTTCTTGTCTTCTTATTTTCTCTTATCATTTCTTCTCTTCCTCCTCTTTCTCCAAGTCTTTTCCCTTCTCTTCTTATCCAACTCCTCTTCTTCCAGGTCTTCTTCCTTCTCCTCTTCCACTTCCTCTTCCAAGAACAAGCTCCCGAAGACGTCCTCCGTTGCACAATCTTCCTAATCTTGCTAATCACGGAAGACACTCGAGGAGGCTTGCCAACATGTGGGCGGATTGGTAATGGCTGAGTCCCCGCTGTGTAAGTTCCCTTGTTAGAAAGTTGCGCTCCCTTCACCTGCCCTCCGCAACCCCGCCTCTCTCTACCTACCTGTATTGTCGCTTCTGGGATAACGCTTCCCTGGTGTTTGTGTGTGTGTGTCGGGGTGGGGGTTAGAACAGCAGGAGGAGTTGGAGTATGAGGATAAGGATGAAGAGAATAAGGAGGTGGAGGAAGAGAAGTAGAAGAGGAGTTAATAAATTAGGAGGATGGGTAGTAGTAGCTATAAGAAAATAGAAAGCGTAAACGAAAAGGATAAATGAAAAGCAAAGAAAATGAAGGAAAGGAAGTGGAGGGACAGAGGATGGAGGAAGAGGAAGCAAAGAAGAAAAGGAGGAAGTAGTAGATGGAGATGGTGACAAGGAGGAAGAGGAGGAGATAGCGATAGTAGACGAAGAAGAAGATGAGGAGAAAGAGGAATTTGAAGAAGAAGAGGAACTACTTGATGATAATGATAAGGAGGAGGAGGAGGAGGAAAAGGAAAACCCCAACTCATTTCATTATCTTACACACACATAACCACCCACACAAACACATTCGCACCCTTAACACACATCGTCCCAAGAAAGAGAGAGAGGGAGAGACCAGTAAATAGGGAGGGACAGAGGTAAACACGAGAGAGGGAGGCGACGCAAAACCCCCTTAGGCGACGGGTCCTGACGAGACACTCCATTCAAGCCGAGAGAGAAGTGTGACACCTTTACAAGCCCTCTGTGTCCCTTCTGCCCCCTTCAAGAACCACACCGCGAAAGACCCAAGAGGAGAAAGGGGCTAGAAAAGTGTACAAAGGAAGGTCAGAAACACGTAGAGACTGGGGTTAAGAAGTCGTCGCTGTAAACATATGTAGACTGAAAAATTATTACTACAGGGACGAAAGGGGGGAGATGACACGAAGGGAGGAAGATAGGAAAGGAGAGAAGAGATGAGGTGAGGAGAGGAGAGGAAAATAAAGCTGAGGAGAAAGAGAAACACCACTTAATTAATAGGACGGAGGCAAAATAACGAGCAGGGTTGGATTTAACAAATAAACAAACAAAAACTAGTAGATGATGACAAAGAAAGTGAAGGGTAATGGTTAGGAGGGGACATGTACTAATAAAGTGATTGCTAGAAAGACGAAATGAGGAAAAGAATTGTAGGATTAGTATTATGAGAGAGGTTATCAGTAAGAAACAGTGGGCTTTTTTTAGATTTTGAGAATTGTAAAAGAACAGGAATACGAAATCAAAAGTTATAGACGGATTAAAATATATACAATAAGCAGACAAAGTTAAAAAAAAATGTAAAAAATTGAAAAACAAAAACAAAACAACAGCAAAGGAACACGAACAAAGGCGAATGCTGGCGGCTAAACGAAGATTAAAAATAAATAAAAACAAGCAAAAAAACTAAAATAAAGCAGTGTGATGGTAGAGCGCAACAAAGGCATGTGTGTGTGTGTGTGTGTGTGTGTGTGTGTGTGTGTGTGTGTGTGTGTGTGTGTGTGTGTGTGTGTGTGTGTGTGTGTGTATACAATATAATACCGAGACAATAAAAGGAAATGACAGACAGGGAAAAGAAAGGAAAGGGAAGAAGGGGAAAGCAAAAAAGAGGAGAGGACATAAAAAAAGAAGTAAAGAAAAGAAGAGGAAGAAGGAAGGGAGGAATAAAACGAAGAGGAAATAAGGGAAGAAAAAGGGAAGGAGAGAAGACCGAGGTTAACCAGATAGCAGCGATAAGCC
>NC_066519.1:16346148-16416148 GCF_024679095.1 Eriocheir sinensis
ACGGAAAAGAAGGGATAGGAAGGGAAAGGAAAGAAAGGAAAGGAAAAGGAAATGTTGAGAATGGATAATGAAAAAAAAAAGACAGGGAAAGGATGGAAAGGGAAATAAAAAAAGAGCAACAATTAGCATAAAAAAAAGTCTTATTTTTTACAGACAATCAATAACTATAAATTCAGATTACCAACGAAGAAGACACATTACACGCACGATTAGGCGATGCACACGAATAAAATACAATGGAATAAATAACGCATCATAAAATCAGAGGCATTTAAAGATGGAGAAAATAAATTAACCACAGAAAAATATTATAACAGTTTGTTCGAGTGTGACTGAATATACTTTGTTGTGAATACATATAGATTTATACACACATACACATAATACATAGGCCTACACACATACATACCTACATAAATACAGTGAAACATACATACATACGCACAAATATACATACATACATACATACAGACAGACAGACAGACAGACATATATAACATTCACAAACTTAAACAAACAGATACGCTTACTCATTTTGAATAGAAGAAAGGACAGGCTCTCTCTCTCTCTCTCTCTCTCTCTCTCTCTCATAAATCACACTTTCCTTCCTTCTCCCGTTGCTTAGCTTCTTTTTCTCCCCACTTTTGCCACTCACAAATCATGCTTTTAATATTTTTTAGAGCGCCGCTTCCCCCGGGGCGTAATCTTACCTCTCCCCTCCCTTTCCTCCTCTCCCTCCCTCCCTCTCACCTTTCCTCACCTCTCATTTCCTCCCACGCGCCGCGCCGGGAGGACACGCGCGCAGGTAAACTCGCCCCGGTCAGGTAATGAAAAGGTGAACGAAGGTAGAACGAATTTTTAAGAGGGCGAAATATTAAAGGTATAAAATGTGGGAGGGAGAGAGGGAGGGGGAGGGGGAGGGAGAGGGAGAGGGAGAGAGAGAGGGAGGGAGGGAGGAGGAAAAAAGGAGGTAAAAACTAAAAAGAAAAGCCAGAAAAGAGAAAGAATAATTTAACACCATCACAGAGAGAGAGAGAGAGAGAGAGAGAGAGAGAGAGAGAGAGAGAGAGAGAGAGAGAGAGAGAGAAAGGGGGGGAGGGGTGGGTCTGCTGCTCTCCTCTTTCCTCATCTCTTCTGCTAACCGACTCTCTCTCTCTCTCTCTCTCTCTCTCTCTCTCTCTCTCTCTCTCTCTCATGTTTCCTTTCTCTAAAATCTTTCATTCCTTCTTTCAATTTTTTGTTTTGCATTAACTTTATTTTTAATGATTTTCATTTGACACACACACACACACACACATACATACACACACACACACACACACACACACACACACACACACACACACACACACACACACACACACACACACACACAAAACAACAAAGAAAACAAAACAGAGGCACTGGTATACACAGAATGGAGGAAGAAAGCAAAAGAAGAGAAAAAAAAAATATACATATATTTATTCCCGCTCGGAAAATAAAGGAAAGTACGAAGAAGAGGAAGAAGAAGCGAGGGAGAAGAATGAATAAGCGTAGGAAGATAAATGGCAGCATAAAACAGGGAAAATACAATGGAAGACGGGGGAAGGGAAACACAAATAAAAAGGAAAGAGTGGTAGAGAGAAGAAGGAAGGAAGGAGAAGGAGGAGACGAAGGAGAGGGGAAACACGAAGGAGAAAGAGGGAAGAAGGAGAGGGAAAAGTACAATGAAATACGGGAGAAGGGAAACAGAAATGAAGGGGAAGAGCGGTACAGAGAAGAAGGAAGGAAGGAGAAGGAGGAGGAGGAGGAGGAGACGAAGGAGAGGGGAAACACGAAGGAGAAAGAGGGAAGAAGGAGAGGGGAAAGTACAATGAATGACGGGGGAAGAGAAACAGAAGAGGAAGGGAAATAAAGAGGAGACGAGGAGGACGAAAACACGAAGAAGAAGGAAAGAAGAAAAAGGAGGAGTAGAAGGAGGAGACGAAGGAGGAAAACACAAAGAAGAAGAAGAAGGAGAGAAGGAAGATGAAGAAAGAGAAAGAGGAGACGAGAAGGAAGGAAACACGAAGAAGAAGAAGGAAAGAAGAAGAAGAAGAAGAAGAAGAAGGAAAAAGAAGAAGAAGAAAAGAAAAAAAGGAAGAAGAAGAAGAAGAAGTAGGAGAACACACAATTCCTTCAGTGCCTAAGAGAGTTGGTGTGAAAATGAGAGGAAGGGAAAAGAAAGAGAGAGGAGGAGAATGGAAGAACTGGAGCAAAGGAGAAAAGAATGGAGACAGTAAGGAGGGAGAGAAAGAGAGGAAAGAGGAGTCAAAGGAGAATGCAACGGATAGGTTAAGGAAGGGAGAAAGGAGGAAAAGAAGGAGGAAGAGGGAAAGGAGGAGGAGAAAAGAAAACAGCAACAAAGTAGAGGAAGAAATATAGAAAGAGAGAGAAAATAGCAGAGGAAAAACAGATAAAAAGGTCGTTATAAATAAAATAGAAAGATATAAAAAGAAAAGAGAAAAAATAATAATGAAAAATGTGAAGAAAAGCGAAAGAAAGGAAAAATTAAGTATCAAAGAAGGATGGCGATGCGTGAAGAGAAGGAAGGGAAGGAGAGGGAAGGACAAAGAAAGGAGAGAGAGAGAGAGAGAGAGAGAGAGAGAGAGAGAGAGAGAGAGAGAGAGAGAGAGAGAGAGAGAGAGAGAGAGAGAGAGAGAGAGAGAGAGAGAGAGAGAGAGAGAGAGAGAGAGAGAGAGAGAGAGAGAGAGAGAGAGAGAGAGAGAGAGAGAGAGAGAGAGAGAGAGACGAGGGAAGGGGAAGAGGAAGAAAAAACGGGAAAAGGAGCAAGAGGGAATTAAGAAGAATCAGAAACCAATGATGATTAGTGAAGTAAAGAGAAACGAAAAGAAAAGAAGGAAGAAGAGAGGAAAGGAAGAGAGAAGGGGAGCAAGAAGAGAGGGAAAAAAGTAAAAAATAATGAAAAGAACGAAGGAAAGGAGTGATGATTAATAAAACAGAGAAAAAAAGGAAAAAAAGGAAAAGGGGAAGGAAGGAAGGAAGGAAGGGAAGAGAAGAAGTGAGTGAAAAAGTAGAAAATAGAAAAAAATTACAGAAAAAGAAGGAAAAAAGGAAAATGAAGGTTGAAAGAAATGAAAAAGTAAAACAATAACGAGGAAAATGAAGGAAAGGAAAGGACATTAACGAGTTCTGAATTTGAGGAAAAAAAGAATGAAAATAAAAAGGAAAAGTATAGAAATCTTGGAAGAGAAAAATGAAAAATATGAAAAAATGAAGATGAAAAAGAGAAGAGAGGAAAGGAGGAAGGAAGAGAGGGAGGAGAGGAAAGCAGGGAGGGAAAAAAAGGGAGAAAGGGGAAACTAAAAAAAAAGGAGAAATGGAGGAAGGGAGAGAATGGAGGGAAGAAAAGGAGGAATGGAGGGAAAAAAAAGGAAGAATGGAGCGGAAAAAAGGAGGAAAGGAAGAAGGGAGAGAATGGAGTGAAGAAAAAGGAGGAATGAAGGAAGGGAGAGAATGGAGGAAAAAAAAGGAGGAATGAAGGAAGGGAGAGAATGGAGGGAAAAAAGGAGGAAGGGAGAGAATGGAGGAAAAAAAAGAGGAATGGAGGAAGGAAGGAACAGCAAGGGAGGAAAAAAAAACAGGGAGGGAAAAGGGAAACTAAAGTCCGAGCAACGTCTAAAGTGTATCCTGTTTACCTCCCTTCCCTCCCTGTTTACCTCCCTCCTCTCCTGTTTACCTCCATTACCTCGTGTTTGCCTCCATTACCTCCACGCCTAGAGGCCATTTTGACATTACCAATCATTAGACCATGGAGAGAGAGAGAGAGAGAGAGAGAGAGAGAGAGAGAGAGAGAGAGAGAGAGAGAGAGAGAGAGAGAGAGAGAGAGAGAGAGAGAGAGAGAGAGAGAGAGAGAGAGAGAGAGATTGTTAATTCGAGTATATTATTAACAGCAAAGGAAGAGGAGGAGGAGGAGGAGGAGGAGGATTAAGAAGAAAAGGAGTGAAAAGAAACAGAATAACAAGAAAAAGAAGACAAGAAGAAGAAGAAATTCAAGGAAGACAAAAAAAGCAAAAAACAGAAGTTAAAAATATAAGAGGAAAAAGAAAAGACGACGAAGAAAAAATAAATCAGAACAGGACCAGCTAAACAAACACATCCCAGGAAAATAAAACCAAATAAAACCGAGAGGGAGGGAAGTAGAGAGGGCCAGGAAACAAGATATTTTCCCGCGGCAGGAGGAAAGCAGCGCGTAACACCCCGGGGGCCAGCGGACCTCACAGCTGACTGGCGGGAGGAACATCAAACCAGACCAGCCCACGCCCCGCCCCGCCCTGCCTCCGCTCCCTACTGTGTTTCGTCCTTTTTTTCTTTCTCTTCCTTATACCAGGGTAATATAAGTGCATCTCCTTCCTTCCCCTTCTTCGCTCCTTATCAAATGTTTACCCTTTTCCTTTTCTTAATCATCCGAGCTTCTTTTCCTTTTCTTAATCATCCTCCTCGTATGTTTTTCCTCCTTTTCCTGGCCCCAAAATAATAGTTCATCCACTTCATTCCCTTCCTCCGCTCTTTATCTAATGTGTTTTTTTCCTTCTTTCCCTCAGTGACCCTCCTCATTTGCCTCATACTATTAAGTCACACTCTTCCTTCCTGCTACTTTCCTTTCTTTCTCTCCTGATCTGATGTTTTTTTTTATTTCTTTTCTTTCTTATCTTAGCCAAAAAAATAATTGATCATCCACTTCTTTACTTTCCTTCTCTCCTAATCAGGTGTTTTTCCCCTCTTTTTCCTTTCTCTCCTAATAATGGTTCGCCCACTTCACTGCCCTTCCTTCTTTCCTCTTCTGATGTTTTTTTCTTTTCCTTCTCCTCTTCCTCAGACGCATAATAATAGTTCCCCCATTTCTTTTCCTTCCTTCTATTCTTATCTAGTGTTTTTTACTCCTATTCCTTCTTTTCCTTACCCCCAAATACCTATTCACTTATTCCTTCCCTTCCTTCTCTTTTTATTTCATGTTTTTTCCACCTTTTCCTCCTCCTCTTTCTCAGCTCCATAATAACTCAACCTCTTCCTTCCCTTCCTTCCTTCCTTCCATTTCCTTGTCATCCTCCTGTGGCCTGCTCTTCCATATGTGTGTGTGTGTGTGTGCGTGTGTGTGTGTGTGTGTGTGTGTGTGTGTGTGGTGAATATTCATATCATTTATTTATTCATTTTTATTTCCCCGACCGCGGATCGTCACAAGGAATACAGGAATACACGCGTTAAAAATACATCGCCTCTCCTCCAGTGTTTGTGTGGGAAAGAAAAAAACAAAAACAAACAAACAAAAATGGGTTCCGCATAATAATAATATAAACAAGAATTGAATTTGTATGAAGTAACAATGAGATACGGATATATATTAAGCCTCTTCGTTGGTATGTTTGTGTGTGTGTGTGTATGTGTGTGTGTGTGTGTGTGTGTGGAAGTTCTCTCTCTAATGTCGTTCTCGTGTTTTTCTCTCCCCGCGTTGTTCCGCCTTGATTTTTGGAGATACCTAATTAACGTGCCAAACAATAACGATGAAAGAGAGAGAGAGAGAGAGAGAGAGAGAGAGAGAGAGAGAGAGAGAGAGAGAGAGAGAGAGAGAGAGAGCCCAAAATACGAAACCTTACGAATATTTGCTCATTATACCGATGACACAAAATCGGAGACACTTTAAATTTTACGCCAAGAATCTGTCATGGAAAGCTAACACGAGGAGGAGGAGGAGGAGGAGGAGGAGGAGGAGGAGGTAGGTTATCATCATTATCATCATTATCAGTATTATTATCCCTCGTATTGGTTCAGTCATCATGTATTTGTTTACTCTCCAATCCTGGGCAAACTTCATTACTTATATTATCGTTCCTCTTGTGTGTCGATCAATCATCATTTCCTCATACGGTTGTCTCACGGTTTGATGGAGATAGAAGTGGAAGCGAAGGAGGAGGAGGAGGAAGAGGGGGAGGAAGGTGTGGAGGGGTGAAGAAGAGGAAGGAGAGGTAGACGGAGAAGGAAGAAAGAGAAGACCAGAGTGTGATTTCATTCTTTTTCTCTCCGTCTCCCTCCTTCTCGCTCTTACTCTCACGCCATTCCCTGCCCCTCCCTCCTATCCACACACACACACACACACACACACACACACAAACCCAAACCCACAATAAACTATACTCTAATCCACGGTGCCCCTCACTCTCCAATCGACACATGTTATTAAATTAAGCACAACACTCCACATGACCCATCCCGAGGCGCCAACGGTATAATCTTCCGTCCTCAAACACTCGTAAATAAACACGGTGCCATTGTGGGTAGACTCCGGCTGCTATTATGCCCATTACTGGTGTGGGAAGGGAAAGATGCCCGGGTCCATTACGTCCCCCCTTAACCCCGCCCATTACGTGTGTCTCTAATGGGATTATCTTGTCTGAGTGTAAAATAAAACCTCCTTGAGACGTGTGTGCGCAAATAGAAGGGTGTCGCGCTGTCCCTCACACACACACACACACACACACACACACACACACACACACACACACACACACACTAGCTTAAAGGCGAGATTCTCATAACATTTTATTGCCCCCACCAGCGACAGGGTTCATTAGGGTCGAGATCCCAGGTAGAAAAACTTTAATATGGGTCTTACTGAAATGTTTGTTTATCGTTAGGGTCTTGTATATTGGAGGAGGAGGAGGAGGAGGTGGAGGAGGAGGAGTGTAATGTTCAAAACGAGATCAAAGAGGGGAAGAAGGAAGTGTTAGAATTATGATAAAGAGTAAAGAGGAAGAGGAAGAGACAGAATGAGGACGAAAGAGAAGGAGGTTGAGGAGAAGTGTAATGTTCAAAACGAGATGAAAGAGGGGAAGGAGGAAGTGCTTGAAGGATGATACAGAGTGGAGGAAGAGGAAGAGGAAGAATGAGAGACAAAAGAAGAATTGTTAATAAATGGAGGGAGAGAGGAAGAAGGCAAGTACATGAGGAATATAACTAAAGAATGAAGGAGATAGAGAAAAGAGAGACGAATGTGAAACGAAAAATAATGTAGGAACTAAAATACAATAAAAAACGCAACATATACCAAACTGAAAAAGAGAATAAGAATAGAAAGAATAGAAGGCAAGTACACGAAGGATAAAGAATGGAGGAGATAGAGGGAAGAGAAGATAAAAAGTATGAAACGAAAAATGACGTAGGAAATAAAATGAAAAAAACTCGCCATAAATAAGATTGAAAAAAGAGGGGCAAGAACAGAAAGAAGAGAAGGAAAGTATATGAGAAAAATGAAGGATGGAAGAGACACAGGGAAGAGAAAAAAAAGGAAAATAGGACAATGACGTACGAAACTAAATTACAAATACGACATAAATCAAATTGAAGAGGGTAAGAATAGAACAAAGAGAAGGAAAGTACAGGAGAAAAATAAAGGATGAAGGAGACACAGATAAGAGAAAAGAGGGAAACAGGAGAACGACGTGGGGAGCTAACTTACAAATACAACATAAATCAAATTGAAAAAAAGAGCAGGAAAAGACAAAAAAATAGAAAAATGAAGAAGCTGAAGGATAAAAGAGATACAAGGAAGAGGAGGAAAAAACATGAAACGAAAAATAAATCCAGGACGCAAATTTAAAATGTGGCATAAAGATAACTGAAAAAAGGAACAAGAACGGAAAAGTGATAAAATAGCTAACTGGGAAATCTCATTAGGCGGAATATTTTAATGCCGCGTATAACATTCACGCCGGAATAACTCTGTGCATGCATGACACTGAATGATTTTTAGCTGCCTTTGATGTTAGAGGAAAAAAAATAAACGATTAAAAAAAGAGAGGAGAGAGAGAGAGGCCGGCATAAAATTATATAACGCATTACGTCCATATTTCATGAAAGTGTAGCACGACCTGATGCATTGTAAAAGTTATACGCTTGTGTGTGTGTGTGTGTGTGTGTGTGTGTGTGTGTGTGTGTGTGTGTGTGAATAACTTGTGTATCTATCTATTCATGTATCTGTGTGTCAGTAAACTATCTATCTGTCTATCTAAATCAGTGTGTGTGTGTGTGTGTGTGTGTGTGTGTGTGTGTGTGTGTGTGTGTGTGTGTGTGTGTGTGTGTGTGTGTGTGTGTGTGTGTGTGTTCTCATTTCTTTTTTGCACTCTCGGCTTTTCACTCAAGTCTTTTCACACGGTTACTTTTTTTCTGCCTCGGTATTTTCTCCAGAAGACTCGTGGAAAACAGAATCATAATTTTTCGACGTGCTGTTTGCTAATGCGAAGTAAAGGCAAATATACACTACCTTCAAAGGGGCACAAGAGGAAGAAATTTTACTCTTCCTCCTCTTCCTCCTCCTCCTCTTTCCTCTCTCTTTCTCTCTCCTCCCGCACCTCACCTGCCACTTCTGTCCTCATGTTTGCTGGAGTTTCTTACCTGGAATGGATAGAAAAAATAAGTTTGAGAGGATATTTTTGAGTTCCAGGCGGAGGAAAGTTTTACGAATGAGGTAATGTTGTTAAGCGAGGCATAAAACTTATACATGTAGCACAATACCGGGAATAAAAAAGAGTAAATTGAGAAAAAGTGTCTACCCGGGAGCGATGAAAAAAATAAGTTTGTGAGATGATAGTTTAATGAGAAGCACGGGAAAGTTTTGTGAGATAATATTAACAAAGATGCATAACTTAGTCCACGTGGCACACAGTGACAAAAGGAGTAAGTTAAGGAAAATAAAACTGAAGGAAGAAATGGAAAATAAATATGTTTGTGAGATTATACTTCAATTCGGGGCACGAGAAAGTTTTGTGAGTGAGATAATGTTAAGAGATGCATAACTTTGTCTACGTAGCACACAGTGACAAAAGGAGTACGTTAAGGAAGATAAAACTTAAGGAAGAGATGGAAAATAAATATGTTTGTGAGCTTATACTTCAATTCGGGGCATGAGAAAGTTTTGTGAGTGAGATAATGTTAAGAGAGATGCATAACTTAGTCTACGTAGCACACAATGACAAATGGAGTACGTTAAGGAAGATAAAACTGAAGTAAGAAATGGAAAATAAATAAGTTTGTGAGATTATACTTCAATTCGGGGCACTGGAAAGTTTTGTGAGTGAGATAATGTTAAGAGAGATGCATAACTTTGTCTACGTAGCACACAGTGACAAAAGGAGTACGTTAAGGAAGATAAAACTGAAGGAAGAGATGGAAAAAAAAATGTTGAGGAGATTATACTTCAATTCGGGGCACGAGAAAGTTTTGTTAGTGAAATAATGTTTACAGGGATACATAAATGAGTTCACGCAGCACATAATAACAAAAAGGAGTAATTTAAGAAAAAAAGGTAAAAGAAGTTTGAGATTATACTTCAATACGAGTAGCGTAAAAAGTTTTATAAGTGGAATCATATTAATAATATACATAAATTACTCAACGTACAATAATGACAAAAAGGTGTTAATCAAAGGGCAGTAAAACAAAATAAAAGTAACAATGATGAGAAAAAGCTTACTAATCATTGCCCCTATAAAAAAAAAGTTTAGAAGAGAGGCCAAAAGAGAGGGCGATGACGTAGTAATTATATATACACACACACAAACCAATTACACGTAGCACACACACACGCCGACGAAAAGAGTAAATTAGGCACGCGTGTTCTTGATTACAGGTGGCGTAAACTTTCATTAATCGCCCAGGTAATTAATCACTTGCTAATGGACAGATGATTACACTAATTACCAAAACCCGAAAATAGAAACCTGCGCAAAAAAAAAAAAAAAATAGATCGCGTTCCATTAATCATACACAAACATTAGTCTCGCCGTGATATAAAATGTGTTTGGGATATTTTTGCCCCTTAATTAATAAGTTCTAAGATTGAGAAGACCGATGCCTCTGACGTGTTAGGTGCGTACATGTAGCCTTACCGGGAAATGCATAATATCAAACTCATTTTTCACGTTCTCTTTACCATGGAAACTTATAAAAATAATACGTACAGAAAAGAATTACAAGACATAAATTAAAGAGTTCTAAGATTGAGAAGACCGAGGCCTTTGATGTGGTGTGTGCATACGAAACCTTACCGAGAAATTAGTGATACAAGATTTATTTTTCACGTTGTCTATTCACCCTGAAGAAGAAGATTAAAACTGTGTAGAGAAAAACTATACAAAATGGAAGCCTCTTTTATGCTTGACACGAGTTCACCTTTACCGGGAAATCATTAATAGGCCTACTTAACCTTTTTTTTCCCCGTAGAGTCGTTTCACCTCGGAGAATACACTCACACAGTCTCTAGAATACTTAACTTAGAAACTCCCATAAACGATGCCTCTTTTATAATATTCTTTTACCTCTACCGGGAAATATTTACTGCCCGATATTACTTTTTCATGTGTTGTCTCTTTTAAGTGGGGAAATATCAAGTGTGAGAGCATTGTAAAATATCGTAAACACCCTATCATGTTTCACGCAATTCAAACTTCTGGGCTTTCCTCTATTACTGCCAATTTCCTTTTACAGACCTTTTTCTAGTATTTTTTTCTACTACTTTCCAATTACTTTTCTATAACTAACTCAAACATATGCTAAACTTTTCTATTACTGACTTTTTTCTACTGTTTTTCTATTACCTTTTCTATTGCTGATTCACAAGTATATTCCTTTCCACTCTTATACTCTTTTTTTGGCCACTCTACTCTATTTAGGAGCAGTAAGTAGCGGGTTTTTTTTTTATTATTATTATTATTATTTTTTTTTTTTTTTACGCCCTTGCACTGTCTCCTCTGCTGTAAAAATAAAATACTCGTCTGTGAGCGAAAGAGAGCCATTGGTGCGGAGACTTTAAAGACCTGGGACGTAATTTTCAAAGAAGTCTCAAGCTGCGACATCTTAACTAGGATTGAAAACGCACAACCGGCGGTAAAATTCTCTCAGCGACCTTCCAAAATAACAGGTAAACAGGTAAGTGATTCACGCCTCTATTCATCCAAACTTCTGGGAGTGAAAGCATTAAGTACAGTTTTCCTAAAGAAGAAGTTCCATAAATACTACCCAAAAAACAAGAAGTCTAAACATGCAACAGAAATTAAAAAAAAAAAAAAAAAAAAACGAAGCGAAAAGAAGATACTGTATGTTGACGAGGACATCAAGAGTCTCAGCTCATGGAATCCACAACGCACGAGGCCGCGAGAGGGCTTTTAAAACGGTAATTCTAAGAGCAGGTGAGGGAGAGAATTGGGCCTGAGTGAAAGCAGTAAGTATATTTTTCCTAATGAAGAAGTTCCATGAATATCACCAAAAAAACAAGAAGTCTAAGCATGCAAAATAAATGAAATAAAAACAAGCAAAGCAAAATGAAAATACTGAAGGTTGGCGAAGACATCAAGAGTCGCGAGAGGGCTTTTAAAACGGTAATTCTATGAGCAGGTGAGGGAGAGAATAGGGCCTGAGTGCTTCTTTTGACTTCCTTTACCCCCCCCCCCCCTCACTCCGCTCCCGCTGCCTCGCCTCCTGCCCAAGACTCCCCTTAATGAGATATTCCGATGCTCCTACCGCGTCTCGCATGTCCCGCGCGTGACGTCAGGGCGCCTCAGCTGCTCCTAAGAGGGTTCGCCCAGTGTCGTATTAGCCCAGCGCGGCGGTTATTGGCGTGTGGCGATGGGTGGGGCGGCTAGGAAGAAGTGGAGCGGAGGAAGGTTGTGGTGACGCTGGTGGTGGTGGTGAGGGTGGTAGTGGTGGTGGTGATGAAGGTAGTGGTGGTGGAAATGTATTGGAGTTGACAAGGAAACGAACGAGATGGATCTGGCTATAATGGTCGTAGTGGTGGTGGTGGGGGTGGTGATGGTGGTGGTGAAGGTGGTAGTGATGGGTGATGGTGGTGGTAGAGGAGAAAGAGGGAGATGTTAAAGAAGGTAAAGTTGAATAGTAAGAAGAAAAGTAAAATGAGGTTGTGGTGACGGTGAGAGAAGGAGACGACGGCAAATAAGGGAAAAAGGAGAAGGTGACAACAGAAAACAATAAAAAAAAGTGGAGGAGAAGACAACGACAGATAAGAGAAAAGCAAAAAAGGAGGAGGAGGAGGAAGAAGAAGCGGAGAAGATGTTAAATAAAATGCTGAAGCCGAACAAAAAAGTGATGCCCCAAAAAAATGTTAGACTCGCAAAAAGAAAGAAAAAGAAGATATCAACAACTGACAGACCATTCCACGAAAAAAACAACAACTGGTCATTAAAACGGAAAAACAGAGAAAAAGATCATTATGTATGTTTTCCCATCACCATAATGACTAAAGATTAAATGAGAGAGAGAGAGAGAGAGAGAGAGAGAGAGAGAGAGAGAGAGAGAGAGAGAGAGAGAGAGAGAGAGAGAGAGAGAGAGAGAGAGAGAGAGAGAGAGAGAGAGAGAGAGAGAGAGAGAGAGAGAGAGAGAGAGAGAGAGACAGAGAGAGAGAGAGAGAGAGAGAGAGAGAGAGAGAGAGAGAGAGAGAGAGAGAGAGAGAGAGAGAGAGAGAGAGAGAGAGAGAGAATGTGAGGAAAAGAAGGTTTATTCCTCAGCTCCAATATGCTCTTACTCAAATTATGGTCTTGCTACCCACACCTGGCACGCACCTTGAGAGAGAGAGAGAGAGAGAGAGAGAGAGAGAGAGAGAGAGAGAGAGAGAGAGAGAGAGAGAGAGAGAGAGAGAGAGAGAGAGAGAGAGAGAGAGAGAGAGAGAGAGAGAGAGAGAGAGAGAGAGAGAGAGAGAGAGAGAGAGAGAGAGAGAGACCGAGAGTGAGAGAGAGAGAGAGAGAGAGAGAGAGAGAGAGAGAGAGAGAGAGAGAGAGAGAGAGAGAGAGAGAGAGAGAGAGAGAGAATTACTTTATTTTTATTCATTATATTATTGCCTTATCACTTTCTTCTATGCTGTCTCTCTCTCTCTCTCTCTCTCTCTCGTCACATCTTTCTGGATAATAACTAATTTTCTATTCCTCTGAGCGCACTGCAAATCATGTTGTCCGTGTTTTGTGTGTGCGTGTGTTTGTCAGTTGCTGAGAAAATGTTTAATAAGATGTAAAAATAATGAAGCTGTTATCCTGTTTTTTTTTTCTTTTTTTTTTGGTCTGTACGTGGTTACATGCTTTCATCTTTTTACTTTTATATTGCATGCCTTGTAAATGAAAAAATAATAACCCTTCTGCTGGAACACGTAAATCTCAGGTCTTGTATTTTCCTCCTCAATTTAAAATGGATTCAAACTGGAATTCATTATTATGATCTAAATTTAAGCATGTCTTTTCTTTTACTTATTTCTGAGACTTCATTCACTTCAAAGTTCAAATGCATTAGTATCAACCTGTCTATAGATTATTACCCTTCGTCACTTCAAGCCTGTCTTTCACCTTCTTGCACCTCTAATCTCACAAGTATTCACAAAGCTGTATTGCTCTATTTTTTGCTATCTGTCTTAAGATGATTTTCTGGAATGACTTCTTAACACAATACACGTAATTTTTTTCACTCTGTTAGGTTTTGTAAGGTTAGGTTTGGTCAGTTTAGTTATGTTAATTTAGGTTAGGTTAGGTTTGGTTTGGTTAGGTTTGGTTTTGCTTGGTTAGTTTAGTTAGGTTAGGTTTGGTTAGGTTAAGTAAGGTTAAGTTAGTTTTTTTTTTTTTACAGCTAAGGAGACAGTTCAAGGGCGTAAAGAAAAAAAGAAAAAAAAAAGCCCGCTTGGTTAGGTTTGGTTTGGTTAGGTTTGGTTTTGCTTGGTTAGTTAAGTTAGGTTTGGTTAGGTTTGGTTAGGTTAGGTTAAGTTAGGTTAGATTAGGTTTAGTTTGACAAGGTTTGGTTTGATCAAGCTTCATCAGTTTTAGTTTGATCAAGTTTCGTTCTAATCCCATACACGCCATGGCCACAGGTAGCTAACTAACAGGTGGCGGCCTACTGCGCCTCACTCGGCCGCACACCTGAGCGTGGAGTGAAACAGGTGACAGGTGCGTGGCGTGACAGCTAAATCGGCCGTCACTAATCACGCTGACTGTCCTACGAGTTTTGATTTCAAGCCTCGCGTGTTACAATCAACAAAAGCTTCCATTTCCGCGCGGGTCAAAAATTTATTTCATACGATATTGAATTTCTGGACTAACGATATAAATTAAACGCATCTAATTCGACGGGTTGGCTGCAGCACTTCAAATAACGCCTCCGCTGGGTTATTTGGCGCGAAACTGCCCGTGTGTTTTTGTTTAGTATCAAAAGCGTTTGGCTGCAGCGGGTAAAAGTTATTCCGGTAAGTCCTCGCCAATACTTCCAATAGTTTGAACAAATAAAGCGAATATTCGAACAAAGGGAGGATGGAAAACAACGCATATGTCAACAAATCCACTCCCGCCATCCAGTGTGTGTGTGTGTGTGTGTGTGTGTGTGTGTGTGTGTATATATTAAATGCATAAAGCAAAAGCCGCCATGGAAAGAATAAATTACACAGCGGCGAACATTAGAGGAAATATATAAAATGTTGCGATATGGACGTAAGCAGCTGGGGAATTACATTGAAAACTGTATAATGTAACCTGATACGAGGGAATACATTACGTAGCTCGGCCGGAGTGAAATCAGTGGACGATATTTTTACGTTCATTATTGTTGTGAAAAAAAGATTCCGCAGTGCAAGAATGAATGATGCCACTAAAACCGACGCCATCATTACGCCCACCACAGTTAACGCCATTATACGCATTACACACACACGCACGCACACAAAGATGGATAGATAGATAGTTTATTGACACACACACACACACACACACACACACACACACACACACACACACACACACACACACACACACACACACACACACAGATAGATAGATAGATAGTTTATTGACACACACACACACACACACACACACACACACACACACACACACACACACACACACAGATAGATAGATAGATAGTTTATTGACACACACACACACACACACACACACACACACACACAGATAGATAGATAGATAGTTTATTGACACACACACACACACACACAGATAGATAGATAGATAGTTTATTGACACACACACACACACACACACACACACACACACGACTCCCAACATCAGGTTACCACGCACCAACGTAATTCAGCTTATTGGCTTCTGCGCGCAAACTCACACAAATTCAAACCGCACACCGAGGGAAAAAAAAGTGAAAATCGTTTATCTGCTGGTGAGACAGGGTTGGATTCTATTATCGTTTCGGTAATGGAGTTAGACCGGAATCTGGCTTCGCGAGGAGATCAGGAAGCGTAACTTTCATTCCAGGCGGTGTGCGAAGCTTTTCCTAGCAGCCAGCGGTGTGAAATGGAGACCAGGAATAGAAATCGTTGTTTCGCTGTTATTTGTGTGTGTGTGTGTGTGTGTGTGTGTGTGTGTGTGTGTGTGTGTGTGTGTGTGTGTGTGTGTGTGTGTGATAAACAAAACCCTCAAAAATATGGATGGTTTTGTCAGACGCTTCTATCTCTCACATTCACTATTTCCAAAGGCCAAACAGGAGATCAGCCGAATTCTAATGAGTGTTTCTTTAGGTTCAATATACAAAGGAAGGGTCAAACTACTACCACCAGGGTCATAAAGTTACCCCCGGAAATGCCCACAACTCCTACGAAAGCCTGGTCTAATATATGTGCCTGGGCGCCGAAATGTTTAAAAATAAGACCCAATATATCCTCAAAACACACTGGGTCGTATTATAAAACATTTCGTCGCTCAACAACACATATTTGACAAGGCTTTCGTATGAGTTGTGGGCATTTCCAGGAGTAGTTTTATGACCCTGGTGGTAGTTTGACCCTTCTTCTGTACCCTAAACCTTGAGAAACACATATTTGACAAGGTTTTCGTATGAGTTGTGGGCATTTCCAGGAGTAGCTTTATGACCCTGGTGAGAGTTTGACCCTTCTTTTGTACAATGAACCTAAAGAAACACTCATTAGAACCCGACTGACCCCCTCTTTGACCTTTAGAAATGATGTGAGAAGCGAAACTGTCTTATTAATACCGGACATTCCCTTATCACATCCCTTAAGCTATTTTTGCAAGACGAATTCACCAACAGTAACAACGAGAAAAAGAGAGAACGAGAAACACAAGGTCAGTCCAGGCTAGATCATATTAGAATAGGTCAGCTTAGGTCACGGGAGGCATATCAAATGAATCCAGAGAGCCAGCCGGAGATCAAGGAAAACGCAAAAAAAAAAAAAAAAAAAAAAAAAGAATAGCCGTTGTCACATGAAGCCGCGGTGACCAGGGACTCGCGCAAGGCTGGGTCAATAGTTTCCGGTTTAATATCAAGACTGGGAGCGACAGGTGGAGTTCAATATGACCGGACGAACAGGTGCGAATCACTCCCACGTCAGGCATTATGTGAGGTAAATGAGACAGAGCATGACATACATGAAATATGAGAAACAGTGAGTCCGGAAATCTACTCTTGTTAAAAAAAAGTATGCTCCTGTAAAAAGAAAAATAGTTGGCGAAAGGGAACGATCAGGACACCTCTCCCCCACCCTCTTTCGGCCACCTCTTTTGATTCTTTTTAGGAGCAGCGAGTAGCGGGCTTTCTTTTATTATTGTTTCCTTTTTTTGTGCCCTTGAGCTGTCTCCTTTGTTGTAAAAAAAAAAAATATCTCCATTCGTGTTGTCATAATCCACGAATAAGTGTTTTAGGCCGGCAACAGTTTCCTTACAGCACTGACTCTCTCTTTGATATGCGTTTTACAGCCGAACTGCTATTCTTCGGGTTAAAAACAAGAAATGAAGGAGAACAACCAATATATATCTCCTTTCGGGTTGTCATAATCCACGAATAAGTGTTTTAAGCAAGCAACAGTTTCCTTGAAGCATTGACTCTCTTTTAGATAAGCGTTTTACAGCCGGAACTAATATTCTTGGGGATTAAACACAGGAAATGAAGGAGAACAACCAAATATATGTCCTTCCGTGTCTTTATAATCCACGAATAAGTGTTTTAAGCCATTGACTCTCTTTTTGATAAGCGTTTTGCAGCCTGAACTAATATTCTTCAGGATTAAAAAGAGGAAATTAAAGAGAACAACCAATATATATGTCCTTCCGTGTCTTTATAATCCATGAATAAGTATTTTAAGCCATTGACTCTCTTTTTGACCTACGTTTTGCAGCCGGAACTAATATTCTTCGGGATTAAAAAACAGGAGGTGCCACGTCCAACACAATCAGGCCAGTCGGACAGGTGTAAGCCATTTCCCACCAGGTACGCCGGGCCCACCTTTCCCTTTCTCTATACGCTGTTACCTGTTCTGCAAAATATAAGGTTTGTAGGCGCAGATAATCATTTTTCTGTCTCCGGATTTGCATAGCGGCCAATAGCTATACAATAAACAAGAAGATAATGGCGCCAGTTCAGAGCCCCCCAAAAGGAATATGGCAAGCGGTCCACAATACAGAACAAAATCATTTCACACTTCGCTAGCCCGTTTGACGTCACCGCTCTGAAATATAACAAGGCCGTAAAAGGGAATAAGGGGAATTTAAAGATGGTAAGAGTCCGATTGAGTTCATTTTCATTATATTATCTGGGTTAAAATTATTCTGGACCCATACTAACTTAGGCGCCAGGGAGGGGTAGAGAGGAAGCATTTCGACAGACAATGCGGAATAAACCTAAACTTAAACACTAACATTTAACGCACAAGTGAGCACGTGACACTAAATTCATTTCCATATACGTAACTATCTCCGGGAAAATTATCCGTGGCCCATAATAATTTGTTCCAAGGCGAGGGGCAGAGAAAACACAGCACCGATTTACCGAAAGTTTTAAAGAGTCATATTAGACGCGCAAGGGAACACGTGTCCGGCGATATCCACAAAGTAGGTTACCTCAGCATAAGCCCTTCCACAGAGGCCAGCAATGGATGGCTACACTTCCTCAACACTTAACGCTGACAACGATTTGGCTGACCGAGTGCTGGATAGCGTTGAATAGTGCGTGAATCCCTTATGAACCACCTTTAACCCCTTGACTGCGGATTTCCTACAAGAAGACATCACCAAGCTATAGGAATGGAACAAAAGTGGCTGCTACAAATCAACGAAAAAAAAAAATAGTCATGCACCTTGGGAAAGGATATCCAGCATACCAATACCACATGGGAAACACTCCACTATCCACCACAGAGGCAGAGAAAGACCTGGGAGTATATGTTACCAAGCTAATAGAGAAAGCCAAATCCATGCCAGTCACAGCGGACGGGTTAATGAAGACTATAAAGGCAGAATGAGGGTGGGGGCAGCCATAACAAATTTAACTTAACCTATCCTAACACCGTCTAATATAACCTAATTTAACCTACCTTAACCTGGCTTCAAGCATTATTTAACATAGCCTAACATAACCTAATGTAACCTAACCAACTCTAGTATTATCTGACACAGCCTAACATAACCTAAGCTATCCTAGTAACACAGGCTAACCTAACCTAACCAAACCAGTCCAAATATTATCCAACAGTCTAACCTCACTTAACCTCTACTAGCATTGTCTAACATAACTAACGTAACCTAGTATAACCTGACCTGACCTAGTGTGACCCCCTCCCCCCCCTTTAAAGCTGAACGTGATGACGCGGGAATCAGGGCGAGTCATGTACCAGCGAGCGGCGAAAAGGGTCAACTCTTGCATTTCGTGAGCCTAAAGTTGGCGAGAGGCGGCAGACGGCGCTCACCCTCTGTGCTCAACTCCGCATCACTTCCGGAAATTTAAACAAGACGTCAAGCTGTGAAATTATATAGACGGTTAACTTTTTTTTTTTTACTTTATTTCCTTCACGGTTCTTATATATGCTTCGATTTTCTTATGTAATGGTGACAGAGAGACAGAGATAGAGAGAGCGAGAGCGAGAGAGAGAGAGAGAGAGAGAGAGAGAGAGAGAGAGAGAGAGAGAGAGAGAGAGAGAGAGAGAGAGAGAGCGGCGTGTACATCATATATAATGCTTGTCTATTAATTATTTATCATGATATCTAAAGTACCTGAAGATAATTGGCAATTTTCAGGCATATAATCAATTAAAGTGATTATCTCTATTATAACCCAACTCTCTCTCTCTCTCTCTCTCTCTCTCTCTCTCTCTCTCTCTCTCTCTCTCTCTCTCTCTCTCTCTCTCTCTCTCTCTCTCTCTCTCTCTCTCCCTGTCTCCCTCACCTGTCCAACCCAAGACGTGATCAAGGGGAGCCAGCACACCTGAGCACACCTTTGAGGGCGCAGGACGGCGGTGAAATATGTCTTAATTGAAAATCTTAATGCTGGCAGGTTTGAGGCGAGACTAAAAAGAGCGAGAACGAAAAGAAGGAAGGCGACGACGAAGGGATAGTCTGACGGAGCGACGAAAAGAAGGGAGAAGGAGGGAAATGAAAGCTTCGTAAAAAGAGAGGGAAGAAATTAAAAGAAAAACAACGAAAAGGAAGACGAAGGAAAAAGATCAAGTGGGAAGGAAGAAAGTAAGGAGGAAAATATAATGTTCGTAAGAGAAATTGATCAAGGAGGAATGGGAAAAAGAAGGAAAACTGGGAAGTGAAAAAGAAGGTAAATATGATAAAAGGAAAGAATAGGAAAGAGTCTCAAGAAGCGATGATGAAGGTAAAGGAAGATGCTTATATAAGTCTCGCAATAGAAAATGGTGAAAGG
Organism: Eriocheir sinensis; assembly: GCF_024679095.1. NCBI lineage: Eukaryota > Metazoa > Arthropoda > Malacostraca > Decapoda > Varunidae > Eriocheir > Eriocheir sinensis. Next base: position 16,365,853 of record NC_066519.1, read on the forward strand.
AGGAGAAAGAAAATGAAGACAAATAAGAGGGAAAAGAAACCTGAGAAGAGAATAGAGAAAAGAGAAAGAAAAAAACTATATAAGACAATCAGTTTCCTTATATGCACGAATGAAATAGTTAAGAAAAGAAGATTTGTGAAGTGTGATATCAGTTCTAAGAGGAATAACAAACATTGCAGAATATGAATAGGAAGAACAAAAGGAAATAGTATGAAGAAATAAAGGAAGGGAAGTGTGATATCAGTTCTAAGTGGGCTAACAAAAATAATAAAGAAGAAATGGAAAGAACAAAGGGAAATAGTATGAAGAAAAGAAGGAAGGAAAGAGTGACATCACTTCGGAAAAAGTTAAAAATGAAATAGAAATGATACGTAAAAACAGTGGAAGAAGTAAAACAGAAGGGAAAGGAAGAGTAGGCTATTTTTCTAATGTACAAAGAAGTATAAATGTAAATGGAAGCATAGATGTGAATTGAGACGTTAGCTCTGGGAAGGATAACAAGGAAAAAAATAGTAAGAACACAGAATATTAAAAAGAAAATAAGAGAGAATAAGATTTAGATTATTTTTAACGCCCAAAGAAAAACTATAAATCTAAATGGATGCATAGATGTGAATTGAGACGTTAGTTCTGGGAAGGATAACAAGGAAAAAAATAGTAAGAACACAGAATATTAAGAAGAAAATAAGAGAGAATTAGATTTAGGTTATTTTTAACCCCCAAAGAAAAACTATAAATCTAAATGGAAGTACAGATGTGAATTGAGACGTTAGTTCTGGGAAGGATAACAAGGAAAAAAATAGTAAGAACACAGAATATTAAGAAGAAAATAAGAGAGAATAAGATTTAGGTTATTTTTAACGCCCAAAGAAAAACTATAAATCTAAATGGAAGTACAGATGTGAATTGAGACGTTAGTTCTGGGAAGGATAACAAGGAAAAAAATAGAAAGAACACAGAATAAGAGGAAAAGGAGAAGAAGTAGATTATTTTTAATGTATACAAAGAAAAAACAATAAATGTAAATTGATGTACAGATGTGAATTGTGACGTTCGTTTTGGGAAGGATAACAAGAAAAATATAAATGGTAAGTACATTGAGAGTATTAAGAGGAAGAGGAGAAGAGTTAGGCTATTTTTAATTTACACAGAACGAGGGGGCAAGGGAAGAAGCGGAGAAATGGAGGGAGGAGAAAAAGAAGGAGTTAAGAGAGGGGAAGGAAGGAAGAAAGGGAGAAAGAAGGAAAGAGAATGGAATGGAATGAATGTAAAGGGAAGGGAAATAAAGGAAACGAGGGAAGAGGAAGGGAAAGAAAGGAAGCATGAAATAAAGAAGAGAGAGGGAGGGAAGGAAGAGGAAAAGAAAAGAGAGAAGAGACAGCCGGGTTTTTTTATTAATGTACAATGGAAATAAACAAAACCGCTAAACAGATCTACGTAAAGAGCAATTTATATTCAACACCCGCGAGAGACAATCGATTTCCGCGTCCATTTCCTTGCTAATATCCCGCCAAGCAACAGAAAGTCAATATCGGCCGCTGACTCAAGCCGGCACGAGGGGGAGGGGGGCGTGATGGCGCTGATGGGGGACTTCAATCGTTAGCCAAAATCACGGTTGAAAACGACTACTAAAACCTGTTAAATCTCGTGACTATTTCTCTACTACTGTTGCTGATACTACTACTACTACTACTACTGCTACTACTACTATACCTAAATAAAAGAAAACAACCATTAGAACACTTATCAATCCTACAACCAATTTAGGTCATCCTCCTCCTCCTCCTCCTTTTTCTCCTTGTCCTCCTCTTCCCGCTCCCCCTTCTCATATTCCTCCTCCTCCTCCTCTTCCTCCTCCTCCTCCTCTTCCTCCTCCTCCTCCTCCTCCTCCTACAAAACGCTACAAAAAAAGAAATGAAGTATAGAAAAAAAAAACAAGAAAAACATTGGTATAAACTTTTTGGGGGAATGGAAGAATAAAAAAGAAAATTAAAGCAGATAATAGAGAGAATAAGCAAGCGAATAAACAAAAGGAAGGAGGGAGCATCTCACAGAGGGGGGGGGGGGGGCAATCTGAAGACAATTATCTCGTTCCTGTCACACGAGGAGGGAGTGAAGGAGTTAGCCGTGAGTGAAACTGCTGAATGCGCCCAAACTTTTGATAGGCTGAAAGAAAAGAGCTCAGATTTTTATAGATAAGCCTGTGATACCTCGTTCCCACCTCCTCCTCCTCCTACCTCTGTCTCTTCTTCCTCTTTCTCCTCCTTCTCCTCCTGCTCTGTTCCTCCCTTCTCTCTCCGTTTCCTATGCCCCACCCTTCTCTCATATCCCCATTTTGTCTTTGTTTTATCTGTTATTCCCTTCATTCTTCGGTTTCTTTCCCTTTACTCTCGTTTCATTCCTCTCTCGTTCCTTCTTTCTCCTTCTCTTTCTTTCTACCTACATTCTCCCTTCCTTCCTCTCTCTGTGCCCTCCTTTTCTCGTTGTTTCCACCTTCCTTCCCTTCATTCTTCTCTTTCTTTCCCTTCTGTATCTTCGTTCCATTCCTCTTTGAATCCCTTCCTTTCTCCTTAACTTCATTCTTTCTTCATTCCTCTCTCTCTCTGACCTGTCTTTCCTCCTCTCTTCCTCATCCTCTTTCCGTTTCTTATGTTATTCTTTCACGACACTTTTCCTCTTCCTCCACTTCCTCTTCCTCCTCCTCCCGGCAAATCCCCACCATTAGTCCACTCATGCACCAATCCCTCGCTGTAATCCTCACCTGCTCCTCTTGATTCCTCAGCTGCTGGGGATTAAGTGATATTGTACAGGATGATGGAGAGAAGAGAGCAGCTTGGCGGCGGTGGAGCGGCGAGGGGATAGTCTTGTGTGTGTGTGTGTGTGTGTGTGTGTGTGTGTGTGTGTGTGTATTTACCTAGTTGTGATTTTACAGGGCCTCGTGTGGTCCCGTCTCCGTATCTGCACTTGTCTAGTTTTTCCTTAAAGTTGTGCACAGTCTTCGCCGATACTACTTCCTCACTTAGTCTATTCCAAACCTCTATGTTTCTGTGCGGGAAGTTATATATTTTTTATGTCTCTCAAGCATTTTTCTTTTCTCATTTTTTTTTTTTTTGTGTTATACCGTAAAGAAAACAGCTCAAGGGCAAAAAAATAACAAATAAAAATCAGAAGAAAAAAAAAAATCCCGCTAATCACTGCTCCTATAAAAAAATGAGTATAGAAAAGTGGCCAATAAAGAGGTCAATTTCTGGAGGTATGCAGTGGTTAATGTCCCCAACTAAGAATCTGTGGGGTTAGGTTCGAATCCCGGCGTGGGTGAACCGCATGCAGCCGACCCAGGTATTCCTCCTTCCTTTCGGGCGGGTCGATAAATGGGTACCTGGGGAAACCTGGGGAAGGTAAACTGTGGTAACCTGAATGTCCCACTGGCCTTGTGTCTGGTTAATGGGTTCTCTCAAAAGGCCAAGGAGACGGAGATGAGCACAGCCGCCACGCGTAGTTATATCGTATGCTCCGAACCTTACTTTTACAATTCCTGAAGAACGTTAGGAATTCCAGCTCTTTTTCCTCACTCCTGTTATTTTCCTCTATATTATCTCCCTTTTCTTCCTCTCTTTGCCGTCGGCGGATGAGGCTCCAACGAGTGTTTTTATGGCTCCAAAACTACAAAGTGGAGAGTCGGTGGCAGCGTTTTATTACCCCGGGCTCGTACACACGCTAATAAAAAGAGAAGAAAAATATGGAAATGTTTATATTACTGTACTTTTAAATGCCCGTACGCACACACGCAACACGCACGTAAAGGGAGTGGACGGCCTGGAATTATTAGGGTGGGGTAGAGGTAACAGTGGTGGTGGTAGTAGTAGTGGTAGTAGTAGTAGTAGTAGTAGTAGTAGTAGTAGTAGTAGTGGTAGCAGTAGTAGTAGTAGTAGTAGTAGTAGTAGTAGTAGTAGTAGTTGTAGTAGTGGTGGTGGTAGTAGTAGTAGTAGTAGTAGTAGTAGTAGTAGTAGTAAAAGTAGTAGTAGCAGAAGTAGTAGAGTAGTTTTTGTTCTTGTAGCAGTATTGTGTATTAATATTAGCAGTATGAAAATAATATTCATAGTTTTTAAAGTCCTTCTACGTAGTAATCTTTTAAAAATGAACTCTTTCAAGTATTTTAAAGACTAAACAAACAAGAAATAGCTTACGAATTTCCCATAACAACTTAAAGCGCTAGAGGCGGTGGATTCAACCCGACTAAACAAACATCTGCAAGAAAGTTAAATAAATAAATAAAACAAAATAAAAACATGAATAAACATAAGACCGTGTGAATAAACTCAACTCGCTTTTGCATAAAAAAATCACGAAAAAACAACACACAAGAACTCAACTTTTTATAAACCTCAGTCAGTGGATCAAATCTTATTACCAACTCACTCAAGGAATCCAACTCCCTTACACACAGTAACCCTGGAAACAAGAGGCAATCATCACTCCACGATCTAATGCCCTCATAACGCCCCTCAGTAGCGATACCCGCGGCGCCCCGGAGCACTGAAACCTCTTTGTTGCACGAGCCCATTTCTCGGTCACGGGCTCTGTTAGCAATACGTTAGAGGCTTATCTGGTAATCTATATATTTATGCCTCAGTAACATGCGATACCGCCACACTAAGAGACTGGGAATTAGGGAATGGAGGGAGGAAGGGAAGGAGGATGAAGAAGTGAAAGGGAGGGAGGAAGGGAAGGAGGGAAAGGGAGGGATTAGAAGGAAAGGGAAGAAGAGTAAACGGAGGTAATAGAAGAGAAACTAACAAAAGAAAAAGGTGAGAAAAAGAAGGAAAAGATTATAGTGAAAACTGGGAAGGGAAGGAGGAAGGGAGGGAGAGGGTGAGGGAGTGAATGGAAGGAAACGGGAATAGTAAATGGGGATAAGAAAGAAGGACAGGGGGAGCTACGTCAAACAAGAAGAGAAACTAACACAAGAAAAAGAGGTGAGAAGGAGGAGGAGAAGAGGTACGAGTGGGAAAGGATAAATATTGAGAGGAAGGGGAGAGGAAGCAGAGTGGAGCAGGTGAGGAGGGAAAGAAAGTGAAGGAGAAGAAGGAGGAGGAGGAGGAGACATGGGAAGAAACAGGGGAGAGAGGAGAAAACAGGAGAGGAAAGAGGCGTGGAGAGAAACAACAGTGGGAGGAAGGGAAGGAAAGAGGGAGATGAAGTGGAGGAGGAGGAGGAGGAGGAGGAAGCATGGGAAAGAACAGGGGAGGGAGGAGAAAAAGGGGAGGAAAGAGGCATGGAGAGGAACAACAGTGGGAGGAAGGGGAGGAAAGAGGGAGATGAAGTGGAGGAGAAGGAGGAGGAGGAGGAAGGGGAGAGGAAGGAAAGAGGGAAGTGGTACGTGACATGTAAAAAAAAGAAGTGAGATTTAGATGACAGGAGTGAGACCAAGGAAAGAGAAGGCAACATATCACACACACACACACACACACACACACACACACACACACACACACACACACACACACACACACACACACACACACACACACACACACACACACACACACACACACACCTAAGAAACCTCATGTAATATTCTCCTGCCCTGTACAAGTTCCCTTCACCTTCCAAACTTGCTCAGCTCACGTCTGCACACACCTGGACTCACGAATCACAGGTGGAATACAAAGCAGTCAAATGTTGCGTGTGAGTCAGGTGGCAGAGGGAGTTTAACACAGGTAACATCTTAGGACACACTCACACGCACACATACACATACACACACATTCGCATTATGCATCACACATATTAGAAAGATTACAAGAAAATGAATGAGAGAAGATAAAAGGATAAAAAAAAGGTATTATTAGAAGTATTAGAATCAGTATTATTTGTTATTATTATTAAAGTATGCATCATTCACTCTTACAAACTTAAACAATACAAGAAAAAACACACACACACATATAAACAAACATACGTAAGACACAAAACTGGGAGAGAAAAATTGTTAGTCAGAGATATTAAAAAAATGCATCTTTCACTTCTCAAATTTTCATCTCCCTTCCCTCCTGCAGCATCAATCAAGCATGCCACGCTAAAAACTGTACCAGGCTTTACAACCCAGCGAATAAACGAAGAAACAGAGAGCGCGAGGCGTTAATAAATGAAGACGAAAGAGAATATACCAAGAAAAACATATGCATCACGTGAAAGATAAAGATAGATAGATAGAGAGAGATATATAACAGACAGATAGAGATAGGACAGATAGTTATAGACAAGACAAATAGACATAAACAGACAGACAAACGAGGCGAGAAAGAGACACCACCACCACCATCATAACGCTCATATAATTAAAACAACGTATCTGTACAATGCAGGTGACGGTGGTGGTGGTGGTGGTTGTGGTGGCAAAGGAAGCGTAACAAAATAAAAGGTTAGGCTAAGGAAGGGAGGGCGGCCAGGTAAAGCCTCCTCATTAGTTTCATTACCGCCCTCCTCACCTGGCCGACGAACACCTGGGCAGCGGTGACTCACGGGTGGAAGGAAGGAAGGAAGGAAGGAAGGAAGGAAGGGGAGAGGTTAATGAGGAGGATAAAGATGAACTCTGTGTGTGTGTGTGTGTGCGTGTGAGAGAGAGAGAGAGAGAGAGAGAGAGAGAGAGAGAGAGAGAGAGAGAGAGAGAGAGAGAGAGAGAGAGAGAGAGAGAGAGAGAGACAGACATACAGACAGGCAGACACACACACACACACACACACACACGCATACATACAGAACGACAGACGAACAGACAGACATAGAAAGTGTGAGCCTAATATAATGAAACAAATAAAAACCGAAGACAAACAACAAAACCATGATAGAAAAAGGAAAATATCAAGTAAATAAGTACACTGATACATATTCAAATAACAATAAAAACTCGGCGATACTTGGAAAACTTCACCACCAAACAGAATATGTAAGTGACCGCTTCATGAATAGCCGCGGCGATGGAAATAAAACCTTTGCATAATTTTTAAAACGAAATTTCAATACAAAAGCGATTCGGTCACGCAGGAAAGAAAATATAATACCCCCCAAAACAAAGGAAGATCAGGACAGAAAAATGATGTAGCACGAAACGAGAGGAATCAAATATCAAATTACGTCACGAATTAAATCATCTCAGAGCTAAATGAAAAGATATCGATGTCAAAAGTGTAAAAAACGAAAAGGTTATACAAAGGAAGATCAGGACAAAAATGATGTAGCACGAAACGAGAGGAATCAAACACCAAGTTACGTCAGAAATTAAATGATCTCACAACTTATAATTTTGCAAATGTCGGAGGTGTCAAGTGTCAAAAGCGCATTGGTCGTACAGGAGAAAAAAAAATAATACTCGAAAACAAAAGGAGATCAGAACACGAAAATTTATGTAGAAGTTAACAAAGGAAATCAAATACGGAGCAACGTTACGAATTAAATGATCTCAAAACTTAATAATTTAGTTAAGAATAAAATGTGAAAAGTGTGAAAATCGGTCGCAGAGAAAAGAAAAAGACAAAAACAAAGGAACATCGGAATACCCAAAAAATCGAATACCAAGATTCAATGCGAATTAAATGATCTCGAGAATATAATAACAGTAAAGAAAACTGTAAAAAGGTGAAAATCGGTCGTAGAGAAAAGAAAAAGACAAAAACAAAGGAAGATCAGAACGCGAAAATTTATGTAGAACTAAACAAAGGAAAGCAAATACGAAGGTTCATTACGAATTCAATTATCTCAAAACTTTAAAAAATAGAAAGAAAGAAAAAGAGTAAAAAGTTTCAAAAGTACATCGATAGGAGTAAGAAAATAGACAGTTCTGAAAAAAATTAAGACCATGATAGGAAAATTATATAGAACTTGAAAGAGAAAACCAAATACGAAGTTACATTACGAATTAAATTATCTCAAAACTTAATGATAAAATAGAAACTAAACTGAAGCGATGTCTAGAGTGAAGGATAACTTACGAAACTGAATACTAACTTAGAGAGAGCGAAGTTATGTAGAAGAAAACAAGGCCAAAAGAATAAAGACGGTGAAATTACGCGTCGGGAACCAGAATAATAAAAGAGAGAGAGAGAGAGAGAGAGAGAGAGAGAGAGAGAGAGAGAGAGAGAGAGAGAGAGAGAGAGAGAGAGAGAGAGAGAGAGAGAGAGAGAGAGAGAGAGAGAGAGAGAGAGAGAGAGAGAGAGAGAGAGAGAGAGAGAGAGAGAGAGAGAGAGAGAGAAACGAAACTTTACCTTCAAAATATTACCTTAGGAGAAAAATATTAATTGCACTGAACCGTTCCAAAAGTTACTACATGCAAGTCAACCAACACACGAACACACACACACACACACACACACACACACACACACACACACACACACACACACACACACACACACACGTTGTTCGGGAAGGCACCAAACAAACACACGTACGAACTAATTCAGGAGATGGAGATGAGGGAAAATAAAACACACAAAAATATATAAAGAAGAAAAAATATTTGCAACATCCATCAGACAGGAGAGGAGGAGGAGGAGGAGGAGGAGGAGGAGGAGGAGGATAAAAAAAGAGATGAAATACAAGTGCTTGGTGATGGAAAGGATGAAAGGACGGAGGAGAAGGAGGAGGAGGAGGAGGAGGAGGAGGAGGAGGAGGAGGAGGAGGAGAGGGAGAAGGAGAAATACAAGCTAGTGCATGATAGAGAAAGGGATAAAACGGTGCAGGAGGAGGAGGGAAGAGGAAGAAAATGAAAATGAAGAGGAGGAGGAGGAGGAGGAGGAGCAGGTGGAAGAGCTGAATTACAAATAGAAAATAGGAATAAGGTCGCGAAGAAAATACAAATTGCTCAAAGGTGGAAGGAAATAAAATGATTGAGAGAGAGAGAGAGAGAGAGAGAGAGAGAGAGAGAGAGAGAGAGAGAGAGAGAGAGAGAGAGAGAGAGAGAGAGAGAGAGAGAGAGTGTTGCATGGTGGTCTAGGACATTGCCCCTAACCATAACGACAATTATCTCTCTCTCTCTCTCTCTCTCTCTCTCTCTCTCTCTCTCTCTCTCTCTCTCTCACGAAAAATTTGGATATTCTTCTCAGACGTGTGTGTGTGTGTGTGTGTGAATCATTAGTACTCAAGAGACCACAAACAAAACCACATCCGCCGTTATCTCACTCAATGAATCACTCACTCACGCACACACACATACACACTCACTCACATACTCACACACTCTTTCTTACTCATTCCCACATCCTTCAACCACAAAGTTTCTCTCTCTCTTACTTCTGCCACAAAACACCTAATTCACCACTCAAACTAAAGCGACAATTAAAAAATGAAAATAAAAAAGAAAGAACAAAAGAAAAATGTAAAAAAACAAAAAAACAAGACCTCGCCTCATTTCACAGACTTCTCATATTGACAGAAAAACAAAACAAGTTGGAACACGTATAGGAAAAGAAACTAAACTAAACACATCTGCTTCGATCAAAAATGTACCTTCGAAAAAAAATATATATCCTGGGAAAACTCGTCTCTATCCCTCTCCCTGTCGGCACTACCACAATCACCACCACCACCACCACCACCTCATGACTTCAGCCACCATTAGAAAACCATGTAATCTGCCCCTGGGAAATCATGGTGCAATGTGCGTCGAGTTTGAGTGATAGCGTGAGAGAGGGAGAGAGAGAGAGGGAGAGGGAGAGAGGGAGGGAGAATGGAGGTGGAGGAAAGAAGTAAGAAGAGAAAGATCAAAGAAAGACAAGCATGGAATAAACGTGAGAGAGAGAGAGAGAGAGAGAGAGAGAGAGAGAGAGAGAGAGAGAGAGAGAGAGAGAGAGAGAGAGAGAGAGAGAGAGAGAGAGAGAGAGAGAGAGAGAGAGAGAGAGAGAGAGAGAGAGAGAGAGAGAGAGAGAGAGAGAGAGAGAGAGAGAGAGAGAGAAGGTTATGAAAAGAAGAGGGAGAGGGAAAGGGAGATTAAGTAGAGGAAATATGGAGGAGAGGAGAGAAAGAGGGAAGGGAAGGAACGGAGGAAAATGAGAAGCAATTTGGTAGTAAAGAGGAAAGAAGCGAAGTGTAATTAAAGCGCACACATACACACACACACACACACACACACACACACACACACACACACACAGGGAGAGAGAGCATGGCAGTAATGAAAAACAGAGGAAACATTATAGAAAAGAAACGAGCTATGAAGGAGAGAGAGAGAGAGAGAGAGAGAGAGAGAGAGAGAGAGAGAGAGAGAGAGAGAGAGAGAGAGAGAGAGAGAGAGAGAGAGAGAGAGAGAGAGAGAGAGAGAGAGAGATAAGGAGGATGGGAAACGGAAGAGGAACAAGACAGATAATAGGATAATACATGGGATTAGATAAGGAAAGTTGGGAGAGAAAGAAAGATAAAGAAAAGAATTAATGATAAGAGATAGGGGAGTAAGTAGAATGAGATGGGAGTGAAGGAAAACAAATAAGACAGGGGAAAATTAATGAAGGTAATATAATGAAAGGGAAAGTGATAGGAATTGATAAGCCTTAATGATGACTGATAAAATATTGATAGCATGAAAATCCACAGTCAATCCCCTGCACTTTTTTTTTCACTCCAATTATTATTATTCATATTCTTGTTCTTCTTTTTCATCTTCATCGTTTCCTTCTTTTTCATTTTCGCTTTTTTCTTCTTCTTTTTCTTTCAGTTACAATTTTTCCTCTTGTTCATGTTTTTTTCATTCTTTTCGATCTTGTTCTACTTCCTCCACTTCCTCCACTTATATTATTCCTCCACCAGCATTACAACTCCACCTTTCCTCTACTTCCATCACCGCCAACTCCACATCCTATTATAATTTTGAACTCCACTCTCAATGTCTTTTTTTTTTCTACTCCATCCACGACCCTATCAACTCCATCAACACTACAAAACCTGCTCTTTCTCTTCTTCAACCTCCACCGCTAACTCCACTTCTTACTTCTACTCTACATCACTCCTGCCTGCATGGTACTAGTTCTGCTCTTCTTTCTCTTCTTTCTACTCTACTTTCTACTTCTAATCCACTTACATCCACCTACTTCTACTCTCCTTTCCACGCTCCTTTCTACTTCTACTCCACCTACATCACAACACCACCTCCTCCCCTCACCACCAACAACAAAAACTCCACTTCCCACTCATACTCCACATCTCTCATTCCTACTACTACTACTACTGCTACTACTACTACTACTATTACCACCACCACTACTACTACTACTCCTTTCCCCAGCCACTCCCTGCACCTCCTCCTCCTCCTCCTCTTACTACTACTACTACTACTACTATTACTGTTGTTGCTGTTTCCGCCCCTGTTGTCTGTTCCTGCCGCTGTAAACGTTCCTAATGCACTCTTCCTACTGGTATGGGATGGGAGATGGGAGAGGAGGGCGAAGAGGGGGAAAGGGAAGGGGAGGTTGCACAGGTTAATTGTCCCTTTACGTTTACATGTGACCGGGTCCATACACGACGCATATGGTGATTTAAAATGCTGGAGTGGGTGGGGAGAGAGTGGGTGGGGTGTGTGTCGGGGGAGAGGGGGAGGTGTGTGTGTGTGTGTGTGTGTTTACTGGCGAGTACTGTCTACACACAAAAAGAAAAAAACAAGCGAGAGGAATATTGAAACGAAGAGAGTGCGAACGAGAAGGAAATGGAAGGAAAGGGAAGAGGTTATAGTAGCAATGGAGGAGAAGGAAGAGGAGGAGAAGGAGGAGAAGGGAAGACATAGCAATAACTGAAGAGAAAAGAAGGAGAGGGGTGGAGAGGGGGAGGAAGAAAGGGAGAGAGAGGGACATTAAAGAGAGAGAGAGAGAGAGAGAGAGAGAGAGAGAGAGAGAGAGAGAGAGAGAGAGAGAGAGAGAGAGAGAGAGAGAGAGAGAGAGAGAGAGAGAGAGAGAGAGAGAGAGAGAGAGAGAGAGAGAGAGAGAGAGAGAGAGAGAGAGAGAGAAAACGAGAGAAAGCGAGAGAAAGAAAAAAGAGAGCGAGAGAGAGCGAGCAGGGTTGGTGATGGGACTGACGGAGCAGAACCCAAATGATTTACAGAAACACTTCGCTACAGATTGCCTTCCTCCCCTTACGCGGCCTGGCATTTTACCGAGCTCCGGACAACACTACGACGCCGCTACGGTTATTGGAATGGGCGCCAGCTAATTGGAATGGGAATAGCTATTGAAATGATGCCCCTAACAGCACAGCCTTTTTCTCTCTCTCTCTCTCGTTCACACTCTTTCGTTTCTATCTAGATTTTGGTTTTCAATTCTCTCTTTTTTTCTTTTTTCTTTTTTTTTTGTTCTAGCACTTTTTTTCATTTTTCTTTTCTTTTTTTGTTTTCTTTTTGTTCTTACTCTTGTTCTTTCTCTTCATTTTGTTTTTGATCTCGTCTTTTTTGTTTTTTCTTTTTATTATTCATATTCTTGTTCGTCTTTTTTCATCTTCATCGTTTCGTTCTTCTTCTTCTTAGCTTCTTTTTCTTTTTCTTCTTGTTCATGTTTTTTTTGGATTATTTTCGATCTTGTTCTACTTCCTCCTCCTCCTCCACTTGCTCCTTCTCCTCCATCCTCTTCCTCTCCTTCATTCCTTTCTCTACTTAACTTTAAGCATAAACAAAACAAAATCAAACAAGAAAATCCCCTTCACGGAAAACCAATACTACCCTTTTTCCATTTCCTCAACCTCCAAATATACAAACCCGAAGGACAACCCGGAAATAAGACCCGCGGACCTTGTGTATACTCAGGCCAGGGTCAGGTACGGATTGTATAGTGGAGGAGTTGTAGGATTAAAGTCGGGTTGTGTAATTGACTCGGTTACCTGGAATGGCCTCTGAAGGTATGATAAGGTGAACAATTGACGGCCCAGGTGAGTGAAAGTGTGAGAGAGAGAGAGAGAGAGAGAGAGAGAGAGAGAGAGAGAGAGAGAGAGAGAGAGAGAGAGAGAGAGAGAGAGAGAGAGAGAGAGAGAGAGAGAGAGAGAGAGAGAGAGAGAGAGAGAGAGAGAGAGAGAGAGAGAGAGAGAGAGAGAGAGAGAGAGAGAGAGAGAGAGAGAGAGAGAGAGAGAGAGAGAGAGAGAGAGAGAGAGAGAGAGACCTTACGTAGGTGTTTCTTTAATATGTCAACCAGACACACACACACACACACAAACACGGCCGGGGTCATGTTCGCCAGCCAGCGTGAGATTCATTCACAAGGCACCGCTCGGGGACAAGGAAGGCGCCGTGTTGTTTGCTCCCAAATATATAAAGAAAAAATGAGAGAAAGCAAAAAGTGGGAGAGAAAACAATAAAAGTGGGGAAAATAACAAAGGTTGAAGATCTTCGGATTCTTTACAGGAACAGCGAGTAGCGGGCTTTTTTTTTATTTCTATTGTTGTTTCCTTTTTTTGTGCCCTTGTGTTGTCTCCTTTGTTGTAAAAAAAACAAAAAAACAATAGAAGTAGAAGAAAGTAATAAAAAGGAAGATAATAATAAAGATGAAAGTAACAACAGATGGAGAGAAGTAAATAAGGAAATACTGTTAAATAAGAAAGGAAATAAGAAAGCAAAGTAAATAAGGAATGAGATAAGGAAGTAAGCAAATAAAGAAGTAAATGGAAGATGACGAAGAGGAGGAGGGTGATAAAAACGAAAGGGTAATAAAACAAAATGAAGGCGACAATAAAAAAATAAAATAAAGATGGACAAAACAAAAGGAAAAACTAGTGGAGGAAGAGAAAAAGAGAGAGACCAGAAACAAAGTGAAAAATGAGAAGTTCGCAGAAAAGGACAAACATTTTTCAACCTCCCGCTTGGTACAAAAAATAATAGTGAAAAAAAAGAACGCGAAGAAAAAAACACGCAAATAAAATAATCCAAACATATAAAAATAACTACTATAAAAGAGAAAAACACAAAGAGAAGAGCAAAGAAAGAGAGAGAGGAGAGGTAAGGAGTTTAAGCAAGAAAAAGTAAAAAAAAAAAAAAAAAGAAAACTGACAAAAAACAACTCTAATTACTCTCCACATTAATTATTTTTCAACTTCCTAATTCCGGAGACATTAAATTTGGCCTCCTCTTCAGCATTTTCATTTCTTCCACTTTTCCTTCCCTTTTTTTTCTTCTTTTTGTCTTGGAGGGAGATTTAGGACCGGCCATTTTCTTCCCCTAATGGACTGACGGCATCACTAAAAAAAAAAAAAAAAATGCAAATAGGCCTAAGAAGGAAGAGGCAGTAAATTAGGAAGAACAAAAAAAAGGGTTAATGACACACCTCACTGACTGCTGATCGTCCCCCCGAGACCAATCCAGGAGGAGGAGGAGGAGGAGGAGGAGGTGTTTGTGAAGAAGGAAGAAAGTGTGAAATGAAAACGGTAGAGGACGAATAAAAGGGAAGATGTGAAGTGGTCTGAGAAAAGGAGGAGGAGGAGGAGGAGGAGGAGGAGGAAGAGGAGGAGGAGGAGGGAGGAGGGAGAGAACGAAGAATAGGGGGAGATAAATGATGAAAAGAATGTAAAGTAGAAATAAGCTAAGAAGAGGAGGAGAGTAAGTAGGTGGAGGTAGGAGGAGGAGAAGGAAGAAGAAGAGGAGGAGGAGGAGGAAGAAGTAACTGATGAAGGTAATGAAGATAGTGTAAGAAGAGGAGGAAAGGAGAATGAGGAGAGAGAGAAAAATACTGTTATGAAGAAATGAAAAGGAGTATGAGGAGGAGGAGGAGGAGGAGGAGGAGGAGGAGGAGGAGGAGGAGGAAGAGGAGAAAGAAAAAGAGTGAAGCAAATGAAATAGATAATCCTAAAGAGAGAGAGGAAAGTGTGATATGTGGAGGTGGCGGAGGAAAAAAAAAAAGAGTAAAAGAAAAGGAGGAAGAGGAAGAGGAGAAGGAAGAAGAAGAGGAAGAAGGGATGATTGAGTACGGAATTAAATTAACACACACAAAAAAACGAGGGAGAATAAGAATGAAAGGATAAACGAAAGAGAGCGAGAAAGACAAGTAGGAGGAGGGGGAAGAGGATGAAGAGGAGGAAGAGGAGGAAGAGGAGGAGGGGCCAAGAGTACTAAAAAAAGTTTCACTGATTGTCGGGAAAGATTAACAGAACTTTAGGTAATCAGTTTCCGTAAAAGAGGAAAATAAGAGAACAGAAAAGAATAAAGCAGAAGAGAAGAGAAAAGAAGAGAAGAGAAGAGAAGGGAAGAGAAGAGAAGAGAAGAGAAGAGAAGGGAAGAGAGGAGAGGAGAAGAGAGGAGTGCGAAGCAGAGAGAGAGAGAGAGAGAGAGAGAGAGAGAGAGAGAGAGAGAGAGAGAGAGAGAGAGAGAGAGAGAGAGAGAGAGAGAGAAAAGAGAGGAGAGAGAGAGAGAGAGAGAGAGAGAGAGAGAGAGAGAGAGAGAGAGAGAGAGAGAGAGAGAGAGAGAGAGAGAGAGAGAGAGAGAGAGAGAGAGAGAGAGAGAGAGAGAGAGAGAGAGAGAGAGAGAGAGAGCGAGAGAGAGAGAGAGCGAGTAGTGTGAAGAAGAAAGAGTATGAAGAGTAAGAAGAGGAGGAGGAGGAGGAGGAGGAGGAGGAGAAGAGGGAAGAAGGGGAAGAAAAAAAAAGGAGTAAAATTGTAAAAAAAAAAGAGGAAGGGCAAGTCGCTGTAAAGGATATGAAGAAAGTGAGTAAATATTGAAATAAGTAGACTCTCTCTCTCTCTCTCTCTCATCTTTGCGTGCTCCTGCTTCTGACGATATTAAAAAACTTTCACCGCTAAATACTCTCACAACCTGCTCCTCCTCTTCCTCCTCCTCTTCTTCTTTTTCTCCTTCCCTTCAGACTACATTTTACCTTTTTTTCTTCTTCCTTCTCCTTCTCTCCTTCTCTATTACATGTTTTCCTCCTTCTCCTCTTCTTTTCTTTCTCTCTCTCTCCTCCTCCTCCTCCTCCTCTTCAATACATTCTTCGTCCTCTCTTTCCTCTTCTTCCTATATTATATTATTCACATTTTTCTTCTCCGTTACCTCCATCTTCTTTTTCTCTTCCGCCTCCTCCTTCTCTTCCTCTTCCTCTTTCTCCTCTTCAAGTTTTCAAATCTGTTAATTATTTTGAAAGTTCTTTACGATCTTTTTTTAATGTCTTCTATAGTTCACCAGGACACTGTGGTAACATAGTGCTCTCTCTCTCTCTCTCTCTTAATCCCTCTTCTAATTACCCTTCCCTCCATTAATCTCTCTCTCTCTCTCTCCCTCCCTTCCTTGCTCACCCAAAAGTTAATCAACAGGCAACTTCCCCTTCTTCTTCTTCTTCTTCTTCTTCTTCTTCTTCTTCTTCTTCTTCCTAGTCCTTGTCCGGTGTCATGATTTTCTATATAACTTTCTCTACTGCAGTCTCCTCCTTTTCTTTCTCCTCCTCCTCCTCCTCATCCTCCTCTTCCTCTTCCTTCTAATCCTTCGTCTTCTTCTCTTTTCTCTCCATTCTTACCGCCTCCAAAATCATCTTCTCCATTCGCCATGATAGCTTTCTCATTCCTCCTTCTCTCACTTCGTCCCTCCTTCCTCTTTCCTCATCCTCCATTCTCTTTTTTAACCTTAAATTTTCAACAGATTTTATTACACTTTTTCTTTTCTTATTTTCCAGTTTCTGACTTTCATTATTTTTTTTCCTTTTCCATCTTTTCTTCCTTCTTCCTTCTTCTTCTGGTTTATTGTTT
Organism: Eriocheir sinensis; assembly: GCF_024679095.1. Taxonomy (NCBI): domain Eukaryota; kingdom Metazoa; phylum Arthropoda; class Malacostraca; order Decapoda; family Varunidae; genus Eriocheir; species Eriocheir sinensis. Next base: position 16,382,542 of record NC_066519.1, read on the forward strand.
CTCCTCCTAAGCATATATTTATTTATCTGTATTCTTCCTTCTCCTCCTCCTCTTCCTTATTATCAGTATCTTTTGTATTCCTTGTTTCCATTCTCCTTCCCCTCGCTTTCTGTTTTGTCTTCCTATACATATATTTATCTATCGGTTTCTCCTCCTCCTCCTCCTCTTCCTCCTCCTCTTCCTCCTCCTTCGCTCCATATACGAAGTCTTTGATTTTACGAGGAAGTCAACATTTTACGTCCTCAAGAATGACGACACGAAACCGGGTCCCACAATGCTCTCTCTCTCATTATCAATCCTTATTTTTCGTTTCAATTCATTTTTAGTAATTTTGTTTCCCATTTTCTTTATTTTTGCTCCGTTTTCTTTAAGGGTTTCTCATTTATTTGACTTTTCTGCTTTGTTTTTGTTTTGTTTTGTCTACATTTGATGGTTTTGATACATGATTCCTCTTTTATCGTTAATTTCATTCTAATATCACTTTTTTCCTCCTTTTCTTCCTTCTCCTCTTCCTCTTATTCTTCTTTCCTACCGTTTTCGTTATTTTCTCTTTTTTCTTCCTCTCTAACTCCTTTTCCTTTCCAATACTCTTGTCCTCTTTATCCTCGTTTTCTTCTTTCACTTCCTCCTCTCTCTCTCTCTCTCTCTCTCTCTCTCTCTCTCTCTCTCTCTCTCTCTCTCTCTCTCTCCTTATCTTCCTTCTCCCCTCGCCCATTTTTTTTCTCTTCCTCCTCATCCTTTTCCTTCTACTTCTCTTCCTCCTCCTTGCTGTCCCCATCTTTCCCCTCCTTATCCTCCTCTTCCTCTTGTTCCTCATACACTTTCTCTTCTTCCTCCTCCTCTTACTCGTCCTCCTCCTCCTTCTCGTCCACATCGCCTAATGGCCTTTCCTCCCACATTAAAATTTCACTCGTCTAATAACTCGCAGTACTAAATGATTAACGGATCATTTTGCTGCCCTTTCATTTCCTCCTCTCCTCTGCAACCTTGTTTTTTTAGTCTCTCGTAACGGTTATATGATTTCATTTTCAGTAATTTCTCGTCTGAACTTCAATACCGGGAGCTTTATTTCTTGTTTTTTTTCGAGTCGTTTCACAAGTTCTCAAAAGTTCCTTCTCTCTCTTAAAACGGACAAACATCGCGAGAGAGTTATTAAAAGTATGAATTATAGATGGAGAATGATTTTTAGGCGTGTAAAGAGTATTTGAGAGAGAGAGAGAGAGAGAGAGAGAGAGAGAGAGAGAGAGAGAGAGAGAGAGAGAGAGAGAGAGAGAGAGAGAGAGAGAGAGAGAGAGAGAGAGAGAGAGAGAGAGAGAGAGAGAGAGAGAGAGAGAGAGAGAGAGAGAGAGAGAGAGAGAGAGAGAGAGAGAGAGAGAGAGAGAGAGAGAGAGAGAGAATCACATCCATTAAAGAGTAAAGCAAAGAGAATTGGATGCAAAACTCTCCATCATAAAGTGTTCCAGTCTTGGTTCACAGTGGTTCCTTCTCGCCTCGGCTTTCCGGGGATGAAAAATGAGGACTGAGTTATGAGGAGGCTAAGGAGGAGGAGGAGGAGGAGGAGGAGGAGGAGGAGGTGGAGGAGGAGGAGGAGGAGGAGGTGGAGGAAGGTTGTATAGTTCGTATGCCTATTGTTGCACTTTCATGTTTTAAGTGTTTGTGATCCTGTGTAGTAGTATGACTCTCTCTTGCAGTAGAAATTTCAACAATGTATAGAAAAAAATGATGAAAAAAATAACGAAAAAAGAACAAGAAGAGCAAGTAAAAAAAACTAGAAAAAAAGAGGAAGAAATGGAAAAGAATCAACAACAACAAAAACAACAACGCACAAAAAAACTGGCAAACTAACCTCAACCGACAGAAGAAATAGAAACGGAAAAAAAAGAAAAAAAAGTAAAAAAAAAAAATAAATAAATAAAAACAAGAGAGAAAGGGAACAAGTTAAATGTCAGCGACGTTTAGAGAAACAAAACAACAGGAAAACAACACGACCTCAAAGCACCAGGAGGAGGAGGAGGAGGAAGAGGAGGAGGAGGAGGAGGAGGAGTTGGAGGGGGAGGAGGAGGAGCAGGAGGAAGAGGAAGGAAGTGATGAAGAGGAAAAGGAGGAGGAGGAAGGACGGGGTGAAGAAGAGGAGGAGGAAAGAAGGGAAGAAAGGAGGAAGAAGGAAGGGGTGAAAGGGAGGAGGAAGAGGAAGGAAGGGATGAGGAGGGAAAGGAAGAAGAAAAAAGGGGATGAAAATGGAAAGGAGGAGGAAAAAAAGGGATGAAGAGAAGGAGGAGAAGGAGGAAGGAAAGGAATGAATGGAAGAGGAAGAGACAAAAAGGGATGAAGAGAAGAAGAACGAGGAAGAAAAGAGATGAATGGAGGAGGAAAAGGAAGGAAGGGATGAAGAGGGACAGGAAGAGAAAGGAAAGGAAGGAGTGAAATGGGAGAGGAGGAAGGAAGGAAGAGGGTTAAAGGGAAAGAGGAAGAGGAGGGGAAGAAAGAGGAATAAAAAGGAAGGAAAGGGAGGGGAAGGAGGACGAGGAAGGAAATGGAGAAAAAAAAAAGGGAGAAAAGGACTGCGAGAGGGGTAGAGAAAGAGAGGAGGGGGAGGTAGAGAGGGGGTAGAGAGGGAGGGTTCAGTCATGCCTCGTTTGGTAATTGAACTCCAAGCAATTACCCGTATCCGAGGTCGGCTAATTGAGCTCCGAAGGGAAGTGTGTTCAACAGCCACAGCACCGACATTTAATCCAACAACGACAGCAATTTGGAGGGAAAGAAACAAAAGCCGGGTCAGGAAAAAAAGAATAGTGACGAGAAGGAAGAAAAAAAAAAGTAGGAAAGGAAAGAATGCAGGAGACGAGAGGGAATTAAAGAAAAGTAAGAATGGAGATGAAAGAAACGAAATCAGGGTCAGAAAAAAAAGAATAGTGACGAGAAGGAAGAAAAAACAAAAAAAACAAAAGTAGGAAAGGAAAGAATGTAGGAGACGAGAGGGAATTAAAGAAAAGTAAGAATGGAGATGAAAGAAACGAAATCAGGGACAGAAAAAAAAAAATAGAATGGAGGAGACGAGAAGGGAAAAAAAAGACATGAAAAAAAGCAAAAAAACAAAAGTAGGAAAGGAAACAATGCAGGAGACGAGAGGGAATTAAAGAAAGATAAGAATGGAGATGAAAGAAACGAAATAACAGGAATTAAAAGAATGAAGATAAGAAGAGAGGAGAGAAGGGAGATGAAAGAAACGAAAGAATGGAGATGAAAGAAACGAAAGTAGATAAGAAAAAGAATGGAGACGAGAGACAAGGAAAAGAAGACAAGGAAAAGGAAGTAAAGGAGGGATAAGATAGGTAGGGAAGAGGAAGACAATGGGGAAAGGAAAAGAAGATTACAGAAGAAAGAACATCAAGTAGGAAAGGAAAGAAAGGAGAAAAAAATAATGAAGACGAAAAGGAAGGAAAGAAAGGAGATGAAAGGGAAGAAGTAATAATAATGAAGAAAAGGAGAAAAGAGGGAAAGATAAGGAGAAAAGACTTAAAATGGAGATAAAAAAGAGAAAGAGGAGACAAAAAAGAAAGAGAAGAGAGAGAGAGAGAGAGAGAGAGAGAGAGAGAGAGAGAGAGAGAGAGAGAGAGAGAGAGAGAGAGAGAGAGAGAGAGAGAGAGAGAGAGAGAGAGAGAGAGAGTTAATGCAGGTGGAGATAGTTAGAAGAGACTTGAAGCGAGAAGTGACGATGAGGGAAGTGAAGAAGGGAGAAAGATGTGCGCTCTCTCTCTCTCTCTCTCTCTCTCTCTCTCTCTTATCTTTCGCCCCATCTTATCTCCATTTTCTAAGCCTTTCCTCTTTTTTTTTTTACCCTCCTTCCTCACCCATTAGTCCTATCTACTTCTTTTATGTTTGTCAGTCTTTCTATCTATCTTCCCTTTACAATTCCTACTCTATAACTCTTTTCCAAATTTCAATAATAACAACAATCATAACAAAGAGGAAAAAGGAGAAGAAAAAGAGAAACAAAAAAAATAAAACAGGAGAAGACAAAGTGAAAAGAAGAAAGATGATGAAGAAAGGAAATTAGAAGGAGGAGGAGGAGGAAGAGGAGGAAGAAGAGGAAGAGGAAGATAACAAGGAAGAATAAGAAGAAAACACCCCATAAGAAGAAATAACAAAAGGAGGAGGAGGAAGAAGAGGAGGACGAAGAGGAAGAGGAAGATAACAAGGAAGAAGAAGAAAACATCATATAAGAAGAAGAAATAACAACAACAAAAAAGAAGGAAAAGAAAGACAATAACACTCACCACCACCACCACCATCACCACCACCACCTGGACGCCGCAGCAACACCACCAAACACCAACTCACCTGAAGGCAAAGTAAAAATAAACTGTTAATCGGTGTTTAATCACGGATGAAAGCCACGAGAGGGCGCAGGAGGGGACAGGGAGAGAGGTAGAGGAAAAGAGGCGTCACGAATCGGCCCTCAAATTAGTCAAACCGAAGACCTATAAAACAAGAGGAGGTCAAGAGGAGGTCAAGAGGAAGGGGAACAAAGAAGCCGAGTGCCGTGAAAACCAGTTTGCGACTATTTTCTCTCATTTTCCTTCAGTTCCGCTAAAATACACCTGTAGAAAATGATTAATTGATGAGAGGAAAGGTGAGGTCAGGCAGGTGTGTGTGTGTGTGTGTGTGTGTGTGTGTCAAATTGGTTTAGGTCAGGTCAAAAGGTGAGGTCAGAAAAGGTCAATAGGGAAGAGACGAAGGTAGAGATGGAGAGATAAAATGGAGGAGGGAGGGAGGGAGGGAGGGAAAGTGAGCGATAAAAGGGAGGAGGAGGAAGAAGCGAATGAGGAATAGGGAGAAAGGGAGGTAGGGTGAGGTGGAAAAAATGATGAAGAAGAGAGACGGAGGAAGGAGGGAAGAAGGAAATAAGATATCTACATACCGTATATTTAAAGAGGGAAGGGGAGGAAGGAAGGAGGGAGAGGAGGAAAGGAGGGGAGGAGGGAGAGAAGCGCATACGGAACATGAGGAAACGGTAGAATGGAGATAATGACGGAGGAAGAGGAAGGGAGGAGGAGTAGGAGGAGGAGAAGGAGGAAGAGGAGGAGGAGGAGGGGGAAGGGCAGGTGAGGGTAGAAGAAGAGCGGAAGTGCAGACCAGGTGAGCGGAAATACGAAGAGGGAGGAGGAAGAAGAGGAGGAGGAAGAGGAGGAGGAGGAGGAGGAAGAGGAGGAGGAGGGGGAAGAGAAGAGACAGACAGAGATACAGACAGACAAACGAACATCACATTCCATCACACACACACACACACACACACACACACACACACACACACACACACACACACACACACACTCGTAAAAGTTACCCTCTCTCCTTTATTTACATGTTTTCCTTTAATCCTAAGGAGCCTCGCACACCCAGAGGGGACGAAAGGTGTTAATTATCTCGGCCAGGTAAGGTGATCGGGTTCTCACGATGACGAGGACGAGAGCAACGCTAATTACTCTACCTGGATGGAAGGAGAAGGATGGGAGGGAGAGGAGAGGAGGGAGAAGAGGAGGGAATAGCTGTGAGAGAGAGAAGGGATGGAGGAAGAGAGATGAGTCCAGGAAATGTAAGAAGAGATATGTTTGATTGTAAGGGAAAGGAGATATGGGAGAAGAGAAGAAACAGGAGATGAAGAGAGAGAGAGAAGCAATGAGGAAATGATGCCGAAGATGAGAGGAAATGAAAGAAAAGAAGACTGGATAAGATATAATGGAAGAATAAAGATAAATAGACATATAGAAGAGGAGAAAATAAAGGAGAGAGAAGGGTGAGGAGAGAAAAGGAGAAGAAAAAAATACAGATGACTAGAGAGTTTATGAAAATGGTAGAAAAAAAGGTAAAGGATGGGAAAAAGAGATTAGAGAAAAGAGAGGAGTGAAAGAGAAGTATGCAGAGGAAAAATAAGAAAAGGTAAAGAGAAGGAGAGAAAAGAAAAGAGAGAAAGAGGAGAGGAAAACAGGAAACAAAACAAAGGAAACTAGAAAAGAATATTAAAAGAGGGCAGAAAAAAAGTTAGAGGAAGAGAGAAAGCGAATATTTAAACTAAAAAAAAAAAATACACTTCAACACAAACCATACCTCTTCCTCTTCCTCTTCCTCTTCTTCACCCTCTCCTCCCCTTCATTCCTCCTCCTCTCCCCTCTACCATCAATCCTCTCTAGTCCTCCCTCTTGTCTCCTCTCCTCTCCTTCCTCCCCTCACCGTCTGCAAACTCTTCAGAATCTCACCTCCTCCTCCTCCTCCTCTCTGTCAACCCTCATCACTTCTCTATTCTGTTCTCCCTCTCTTCTCCTCCTCCTCCTCCTCTTCCCTCGCCTGAACTTTCCCTTACCTGTGTCCCGACCTTGACTTTTCCTCCTCCTCCTCCTCCTCCTCCTCCTCCTCCTCCTCCTCCTCCATGTCGGTTAACTGATCTCGTATTCTTTGCCTTCCTCCTCTCCATTTCCTTGTAATACTGATCTCTGTCTGTCTGTCTGTCTATCTGTCTCTCAGTATTATTTTCTCATTATTTTATCCTCTTATTCTTCTGCTTATTGTTGCTGTTAATCTTCTTGTTTCTTCTTCTTCTTCTTCTTCGTCTTCTTCTTGTTCTTGTTCTTCTTGTTCTTGTTCTTCTTGTTCTTCTTTTTCTTCTTCTTCTTCTGCTCCTTCTTTTCTTCTTTCTTTTTCTTTTTCTTCTTATTGTTGTTGTTATTATTATTACCACCCCACCACCACCACCACCACCACCATCATCACAACCATCATCATCATTATCATCATCACCACCGTGGTCGTCATAGGCATTTAGATCATTATAATAATTTGATCGGCGCCGTTAGTGCTCCCAAAAAGCCTCCCCACACCGGCGTCTGCGTCACTAAACAGTTTAAACCAATTACCGGCGACATAATTAATTACTTTACAGGTAACAATCATGCAACTTCCACTACCCGTCACCTGGTAATGAGGCACACGCAAAAAAAAAGAGAAATTACAAAAAGAAAAACAGATAAAATAATACTAATGGTGATACTAATATGAAGGACTTTTAAATGAGCGAGAACTAGAACAAAAGAAAGAAGAAGAAGAAGAAGAAGAAGAAGAAGAAGAAGAAGAAGAAGAAGAAGAAGAACAACAACAACAACAACAACAACAACAACAACAACAACAACAAGTAGAAGATGAAGAACAAGAAGAAGATAAAGAGAAAGAACACAAAGAACAAGAACAAGAACACGAAAAAGTAAAGAAGAAGAAAAAGACGAAAAAGAAGAACAAGACCAAAACAAGAAGAAGAAAAAAAAAGAAAAAAATGATGGAGATTGAGATGAAGAAAAGAAAATCACCACCAACAACAACATCACCACCAACAACATCGCCACCACCACCACCACCACCAACAACAACAACAACAACAACACCCCATCCCTCACTGTTGACTCGGCAGGTAGCAACGACACGCAGGTAATATTCTTTTAAAGGTAATTTGGTGTTGATTGGACAACGAAAAATGGGCGACGGGCTTTTATCTCCCCTCCCTTTATCTTCGTCCCTTTAACTGCTACGAATAATTCCACCGACAATGGCAGCAGAAAAGAGAGAGACAGACAGACAGAAGACAGGGATAGGGATACAGACAGATGGAAAGAGAAACACACAGATAGACAGACAGATAGACAGACGGACAAACATAAATACATACAGAGAAGAGGGACACGAAAAACAAAAACAGGAAGAAGGAAAAGAAGAAGAAAAAGAAGACATAGCCAGACATACATACAGACAGAAGAAAGAGATAGAGATACAGACATAACTACTACTACTACTACCACGGCTATTTTTTCCTGATTTTACCCTTTCCCTCCCTATTTACAACCTTCTTTTACTTCGCATTTTTCCTCCTCCTCCTCCTCCTCCTCCTCCTTCCTTTCCATTGCCAGACGAACATACAAAAATACAGACAGGCACAGACACACGCTGGTTCGCCGACAATTGCTCTTTGATGTCTCATGGCGATTGTTGATGCGACGGAAGGGAACGGATGAGAAATATTCCTTTTATTCCCTCTTATTCATTCCGTCTGGCGTCCACGTTTGTAAGATTTTCGACGTCGGTGAAGCCATGTCGCTGCCGCCTCCCCCGCCGCCGCCTCCTCCTCCTCCTCCTTCTCTTTCTCTTCTGATTCTTGGTATTCCTTATTTGTCTCTATTCTTACGCGTCTTCTTTTTTTTCTTTATCATGTTCTCGTCTTTTGTATTTTCCTTTTCTGCACTGTTCCAATTTTGTCTGTCTGTTCGTGTCAGTCTGTGTGTTTGTCTGTCTGTGTATGTCTGTCTGTTTGTATCGTCTCTCTCGTCTCTCTCTCTCTCTCTCTCTCTCTCTTTTTTCCCTTGACCTTTCCGTCCCTTTCTTCCTCTTCTTCCAGCACTCCTTTTTTTTCTTTCCTTTCTGTTTTCCTTATTTTCTCCTTTTCCCACTTAGTCCTCCGTCTTTTTCCTCCTCCATCTCATCTCCTGTCTTCTTTCTTTCATATTTTCCTCCTACGCACAATGCTTTCTTATTTTCTCTCCTCTTTCTTTCCTCCATTCATCCCTTACACTCGGATACTTCTTCTCTCTCTTTCTCTCTTCTCTCCTTCGTTTCCTCTCTCTTCCTTCCTTCGCACTTGTAAACTTCTTTCTCTATTATCCTCTTATTTTTTCCCTTCTTTCCGCTCTCCCTCACAATTCTATACCTCTCTCTTTTTTTTTTCTTCCTGTTCTTTCTTTTGTTCTCTCCCTTCATTACAGTCTGACTTATGCTTTCCTGATGCAGTGTCTTAATCTTACTTCTTACTCTTTTTTTCCTTTCCTCTTTGAACTCACTCTCTTTCTTTCCCTTTCTCTCTCTTTCTTTTTCTCTAATAAGTATCTTTCTCTTCGTCTCACACAATAACTTTCAGCCATTCGTTTTCTTTACACCGTCTAATTGAATCCTGATGCCTCCTTCAGTTCATGCTAGAGCCCTTTTCTAATCCTCTTCTTATTTTTTTTTATTCGTTTTCATCTGCAAGTACTTCTCAAATTTTCCCGAGCAATGATTTTTCTTTCTTTTTTTCGTGTATTTTTTTTTCCCCTCGCCTTGACCTCTTTCCTCCTCTTTCTCCTCCTCCTCCTCCTCCTCTTCTTCTTTCGTTCTCCTCTTCCTTCCTTCCTCAATGACTGACTTGTGATCTCTCTATATCTTTTCCTCTCTTTTCTCTTCTCCGTTTCTATTTCCCTCTTCTCTATTCTCTTTCCTCTTTTTCTCCCTCTTCCTATTTCTCTCCTTCATTTCTACCTCCCTCTTCTCACATATATTTGACTCTTTTCTCTTCCCTCTCCTTCATTCTCTCTTATTATCCCTCTTCCTCTTTCTCTCTCTTCTCCTTCCCCTCCTCTCCATTTCCATAACCAATCCTTTTCTCATTTTCTCTCACACTCTAACTTTTCTCTTTTCCTCCATCATCTCTGCCCAATGACTTCCATCCCTCGTTTCCTCTCCTTCCTGTTCGTTTCTTCCTCTCTCCCTCCTCACTTATTCATCTTTTGACTCCTTCTCTCCCTCTCTCTCCTCCATCTTTGCCTGACCTTCCTCTCCCTCTGGTTCTCTTTCCTAACACGTGGGTTCATGGGTCCCCGGGGCCTGTGTGCCGGGCGAGGGCCAACACACAACTTACTGACGCCCCCTGGAGACCGATATTAGAGCCTTAAGTCATTCGCGGCCGAAGACTTTGCTGTATGTATATTTTTCTTAGTCCTCCTCCTCCAACTACTACTACTATTACTACTACAGCTACTTTTACTACTACTTCTACTACTTTCCTCCTCCTCCTACTACTATTACTACTCCTACTACAACTTCTGCGGCCATTACGGGTTCTTTTCATGATTCTAACTCTTTCATTTCATTTTATACCCTTTTTACAAGCTTCTTTTACCTTCTTATATTCTTCCTTTTCTTCCTCTTTTCTCTCCATACTTTTCCGTGTTCTACTTTTCTTCCCCTTTCTATACCCCTTTTTTCAATCTTCTTTTCTTTCTCTTCCTTCCTCATTCCTTTCCATATGTAGGACACGCTTTTCATTCACGTTTCCTCGTCTTACTTAGAAGGGAAATACGAGGAAATGAAAGACTGATAAAAAGGGGAAGAATGGGAGATGAATGAGTGTAAGTAGAGCAAGGGTATCTGGGCACCTCTCCTCCCGAAATTGACCTCTCTTTCGGCCACCTCTTTGTATTCTTTTTAGGAGCAGCGAGTAGCGGGCTCTTTTTTTTATTAGTGTTTCCTTTTTTTTGTGTGCCCTTGAGCTGTCTCCTTTGTTGTAAAAAAAAAAAATAAAGAGGAAATGAGGGACCCAGCCACGAGGTCAATGCATCCTCTCACCTGTCCTACACACCTTGCAATCAACAGGTAGCCCAACACGGCTCCTACAAAACCCCATTAACGTTACATTTAAACTGTTCCCGACCCGGCACTTCATCGCCATTCTTTATTAGCTAACAAAGGTGATGGCGCAGGTGAGGGCCATGAACTTGTTTATAATTCGCTGATAACGTCTCTCCTTAGGGTGATAGGAAGTATGCGTAAGGTTACCAGCTAGAGGGTAATTCAGGAGGATGGTTATTAAGTATTCGTGGAAGCCCTTGAATAAGAATGACAAGGAAGAGAAAAATGAGAATGATGAAAGGCAGGTAAATAGAACAGCCACTACAGGAACGCCAATACTAAAAAAAAAATAATAATAATATATAAAAAAAAAACTCCACCCGGAATGCTTGTGTGTGTACTGAGCAATGTGACGACAAAGGCTACTCAGATAATAATAGTAAAAGCCAATTAAATAGAACAGCAGTGGATAACATAACAACAACAGCAACATACCAAACATCAATAATAACAAAAAAAACAAAAACACTGAACATCAAAATCGATATATAAAGTAGACAAGAAAACGAAGAGCCAGTTAATGACAAAACCTAACACAGCCCCTTCATTTATCATATTTTTTTTGTTTTTCTTCTTTCTATAATATACGTTTTCATCATTTATTTTATTATTTTTCTTTAGTTTGTTATTTTCATGTCTTGTTTACTCTCTCTCTCTCTCTCTCTCTCTCTCTCTCTCTCTCTCTCTCTCTCTCTCTCTCTCTCTTACATACCACTTTCCTTTACGCTCATAATTCTATCCATTATTCCTGCCATTCACTCTTCTCCTTCCTATCTACTCCAATATTCTCCTCCTTCTACTGCTCTTTCTTCTCTTCCAATTTCTATCCCCATCCTTCAACGCCATCATCACCAACAACAGTCACACAGCCGAGCATCACTCTCCCTTTCCCTTCTAACACCTGAATCCAACACCTGCCTGCCGTCCCTCTCCTCCTCCGTGCGTCCCTCCCGTCCCAGGTGTGTGTGTCAGCCGCGTGTGTGAGGGCAATGGTCCTTTGTGTGTGTGATAGACAGCCGATGGACCTCAGCGCCCGCCTTCCTCAACACTTAAAAGCCGATACAGGGTGTGGGAAGATAGACAAGGCGAGAACGACAGAGGGAGAGAGAGGGAAGGAGGGGGAGAGGGAGTGTAAGAGAGAGAGGGAAAGGGAGTGAGAGATAGGAGTGCAAGAGAGAGAGTATCTGTTTAAAAAAAGTGTGTTATCGTTGAAGAAACTGAACTTACTCTCTCTCAATCATCCCAGAAGAGGAGAGAGAGGGAGAGAGGGAAGGAGGGGGAGAGGGAGAGGAAGGAGTGAGGAAAACGGAGTGCGAGATGGGAGTGGAAGAGAGAGGCTATCTGTTTAAAAAAAAAAAAAAAGTGTTGTCGAAAAACTGAACTTACTCTCCCTCAATCATCCCAGAAGAGGAGAGAGAGAGAGAGTAAAAGAGAGGAGAGAGATAGAGGGAGAGAGAATGGGGAAGGTGATTGAGGGAGGGAGAGAGGGCAGTGCAAGAGAGAGAATCTATATATAAAAAGAAAATGTGTTATCGTTGAAATAAAAAAATAAAAAAACTGAAATTCTCCCAGGCAACAATACACACACACACACACACACACACACACACACACACACACACGAGACATTCCACTCTTCACACACATACACAGCTGTTACGTTTTCCTCGTCTTCTTCTTCCTCGCCCCTTCCGTGAATTGCCCATAAAAGCCAACGATATATTTACGTAATAACCTCGTGCTCCATCGACGCTATAAACATAAGAAAGGTCGCAGTCTACTTCAGGCCGTTAAAACACTCGCATCTTCTCTAACGTTCTATTCTAACTTCATTTTTTCCTCCACCTCCTTTTCCTTCTCTTTTTATTTTTATTTTTCCTCTTTTCTCTCTCTTTTACGTCGTGAAAAAATATATTCTTCTTTATCTTCCTATTTTAATTCCTCTTTTTTTCTCCTCTTCCTTTTCTTCTTCTTTTTTTGCTTTTCTGTTTCCCTTTTCTCTCTCTTTTAGGTCGTTTAAATATTCCCTTCTTTATTCGTTTATTCTAACTCCTCTTTTTTTTTCCTTCTCCTTTCTTTCTTCTCTCTTTTCCCTTTTCTTTCTGTTTTTCGTAATTTCAGATTAGTTTCCTTTTCCTTTTTCTCCTCTATCTCTCTATCCCTACTCTTCTTTCTCCTCCTCTTTATATTTTTCTCTTTCCCCATTCTTTTTTTATTTTTCTTAACTTCAACTCAATTTCCTCCTCTTCTCTCCTTATTTGAATCTTCTCTTCCTTTTCCTCTTCTTTTTTTTTATCAGTTTCAAGCTCGTTTTTCTCCTCCTCCTTCTCTTTCCGTTTTCCTTTCTACTCTTTATACTTCTCTTTTAAGCGTCTTGAGTACAGTTTTCTCCTCTTCATATAGTCTCTTAGCGTCTTCAAGGGCGAGACATTTGTTACCTTTAGTTTGTCCTTAAGATTTTATAGCCATACCCTTGAGGCTCCCTAACAAACACATCATTGTTATTCAAACCTTCAAATCTTCTCTTTAGGGCTCCTTGACTCTATTCCCCCACTCAAAACTCCCTCTCACACACGCTAACCTCTTATAAAAACGTTCCAATCCTCTTCTAAGTGCTCCTAATACGCTCTAACCCCTTAAACACACATTCATACACACACTTTCCAATGTTCTCTAGTGGACCGAGTAATTATCTTCCTCTTTATATCCAGTACCCATCTTCTTCCACCTCCTCCTCCTATTTTTTTCTTCTCTTTTTCCTATTTTCATTCTCTTCTCTTCCTATTCACCACACTGATCTTTCTCTTGCTACTTTCTTCTCCTGTTCTTTCTTCTTCTATTTTCTTCTTTGTTTGTTCATCTTCTATTTCCTATACGGCTTCTGTGTCCTTCCTCCCTTTTCTTCATCTCTTTAAGTTCCTGTAACACCCTCTAACCTCTTTCTAAACACACTCACACACATATGCAACTTATAAACACCTTCCAATCCTCTCTACACACTATAACTCTCTCAAAAACACCCACACACACACACCTATCAATGTTCCTAAAGTCCCCCCTAACAGACTCACTTAACCCCAACTTGCCCTCGCCCACCCTAAGGAGCTACCGCGTTCCCATGAGTAGCTCTCCGGTGACCAGCTCGTAACCATTCAGCGAGCACGGATTACTTAGCTTCTCTCCCTTCCCCCGGGCTGGTGAAGCGGACGAGGCATCCCCAGAGTCAATAGAAGGAGATGGGGAGGCGGCGGGACATGCAGTGGACAATGGGGTCGGCGCAGGGCAGGGCAGGGACGTGTTTGGGTAAGCAGGTATCGTTCGGGACTTTGTTTGCTGATCGGTTTCTCAGTGGCGGGTGGGAGAGCGACGCCTTCTGTGCATTCTCTCTCTCTCTCTCTCTCTCTCTCTCTCTCTCTCTCTCTCTTTCTTCATTGCTTCTCTCTTTCGTCCTGTTATGTCTCTTTATCCCTTTCGTTTATATTCTATCTGCTGTTCCCTATTCCCCCCATTCACGGTTCTTCTTCTTCTCCTCTTCTTCCTATTTAGTCCAATGTTCTGCTTCCTCCTTCTGCTTATTCTTCTCCTCTTCTCTCCATCTCCCTTTCCTCTAATTACGTCTCTTTTCCCTCTCTTTTATGACCTTTTATTAGCTATTTTCCCCACTCATAATTCTTGTTCATACTCCTTTTGCTTCTTTTCCTGTTCCTCTTTACACCATTACTCTCCCTCCTTCCTCTTCCTATTCTTTCTTCTACTCTTCTTCCTATTTCCATTCTCTCCTCCTTCTTATGCTTCTCCACCTTCTCTTCCCTTCACTTTACTGCTCCATTCCCCTTCCTCCCATTCTTCTCATTACGTTCCCTCCTCCTCCTCCTCCTCCTCCTCCTCCTCCTCCTCCTCCTCATCTCATGCCGGCCCGTCCTTCCCTTCCTCATCAACCTCTTATCTCGTTGGCTAATGGTATTTGTACATGACATGCCGGAGATTTCACGTACTTATCCTGTTTGGGCTTATCTCTCCCCTCACACTGAAGCCTCGCGGTGTTGTGAAAATGGATAGACCAGAAAAAAATAATGTGGGAGTGCTGGGAAAATACACAGAGATGAATATACGAGAGAATAAATAAAAGAGAGAGCTGTGATAAAAAAGAACTCCAATTATGACTATATGAAAACTTCGAGATGTGAAATAAGGAGAAAAATATTACAGTTCAAAGATATAAAAAAAATATCTTTGTTTGGGGCTTCCTTGGTGATAGATAAAAGGAGGAGGAGGAGGAGGAGGAAGACGTAAAAGAGAAGAAAAGAACAGATCAATTCATTCTCGAACTGAAAAAGACATACCGAGAGAGAGAGAGAGAGAGAGAGAGAGAGAGGAAAGAGATGATCGTCTAGGAATAAATCTCTCTCTCTCTCTCTCTCTCTCTCGTCTTTCTCTCTCTCTCTCCTTTAACAGACGGAGATGGAGGAAAGGACGAGTGGAGGAGAACTGGACGTTGAAGTGTTGGAGGAGGAGGAGGAGGAGGAGGAGGAAACAGCACGCACCAGGTCTCGAGGGAAGGTCGAGGACGCGGGTTCTTCAGGATTAAGTTTTTTTTTTTTTTTTTTCTCGAGTTAGTTTAGGTCTTTCCTCAGAGCCGACGTTCATAACATTACGTGTCACCTCTTATTTCTCTCTCTCTCTCTCTCTCTCTCTCTCTCTCTCTCTCTCTCTCTCTCTCTCTCTCTCTCTCTCTCTCCTAACCTAACCTAACCTAACAAGACATGCGAAAGAGAGAGGAGAAAGAGGAGGAGAAGAGGAGGAGGAGGAAAAAGGCCGAAAAAGAAACGAATGGAAGAATAAGAGAGGAAGGGAGAGAAAGATTGATGGAGAGAAAGAGAAGAAGAGAGAGGGAGAGAGAGGGGCAGATGAAACCGGGATAAACTAGGAAGGTATGTAGAAGAAGGGGAGGAAGAAAAAGACTGAATAAAACGAAAAATGGAGGGATAACAGGGAGGGTGAGAAGAGAAATAGATGGAGGGAGAGAAAAGAAGAGAGAGGAGGAAATCGGAAGGTAGAAGAAGAGAAAAAAGAAAAAAAAGCAAGCAGAGGAATACGAGGAAGGGAGAGAACGATGGACAGAGTGAGAGAAAAGAAGAGAGAGAGAGAGAGAGAGAGAGAGAGAGAGAGAGAGAGAGAGAGAGAGAGAGAGAGAGAGAGAGAGAGAGAGAGAGAGAAACAAGATGAACTACGCATACCCAACACACATATTCAGCCTCCCACTCCACTCCCCTCTCCTCTCCCCACTCCCTTCTCCCTTCTCCCCATGCATCCTTCCAATCCCTTCTCCCTTCCCTGCCCCTCTCTCCTTCTCTCCTTCTCTCATTCCCATACCCTCCCCGTCCCTTCCCTGCCCCACTCTCCCCTTCTCCTCCCCTTCCCTCTACCCATATCCTCCCGTTCCCATCCCGGCCCCTTTCCCTCACGACCAATACCACACGTTTCTCCTTACCCTTTCCCCTCTCTACCACCCACGAATCCTCAAATTCAAATATTTATTAGAACAGGGGGGGGGGGGATACAAAAGAGGGGTGTGGCGTACATACCTAGATCCTAAAAACAATAAAATATAAGTATATACGGAGAAATCCTCCCACGAATCCTCCCTATCCTTACCTTCTCTCCTACCCCTCTTCTCCTCCCCTTCCCTTACCTCGTCTCCTTCCCTTCTCCTCTCCCATTCCATTCCATTCCCTCGTCCCGATCCTCCCTCTCCCTTCTCCCTCCGCTGAAGACCATCCCCGCACGTCTCTCCTCTCTCAATGCGACTAACGAAGCAGACAGCCTGGCGCGCGGCGAAGGCCCAGACCAAACTGACCCTTCCGCCTTACTCTCCATCAGTAAGCCTTCTTCTCCCTTCACCGCCTTTACGCAACGAGGCCGAAATGGAGGAGCAGGAGGAGGAGGGATGAGGAAATGGGTGTGGCAGAGAGGAGAAATGAACTGAGAGAGGAGAGAGAGGAGGAGGATAGGAAGGAGAGGTGTGTAGTAAAGAGGAAGGGAAAGGAGGGTTAAGGAAGGAAAGGAAGGAAGGAAGAGTGGTATAAAGTAAGGTAATGGAGGTAAGGAGGGGAGAAAATGAGGAAGAAAGAGAGGAAGGACGGAAGGGAAAGACGGAGTGAGAATGGAGGAAAAAAAATGAAGGAATATAGAGCTTAGAAGCGAAGGAAAAAAATAAAGAAGGGAAAGGAGAAAGGAAGGAAAAAGAGAGGGAAAAAGGGAAGAGAATAAGATAAATAAACAGGAAAAAAAAGATAGCTAGGCAAGATGAAGGAAGACCAAGAAAAAAAAAATATAAAGAGTGAGAAAGTGAGAAAAAAGCAGATACAAGAATTTCGAAAACTAAAAATAGATCTACGGATACCTGGTGGTGGAGGAGGAGGAGGAGGAGGAAGAGAAAGTGTAGGAAGAGGAGGAGGAGGAGGAGGGGGGGGTGGAGGAGGAGAACCTATCAATGGCTACAAAGAACGTGGTGGTCCCTGTCAGGCGTGGGCCACAGAAGCCGCGGAAACACGACTTCGAAGGGCGGGTCATTTACAGGGGTCCATGGTCCTTCCGAGGGGGGGGCCTTTGGGGGGGAGGGGGAGGGGGGGGGTAAGGGTCACATTCCTCTCATGGTTACAGTGAATGAGGGTAAAGGGGAGGAGGGGAGGAGGGGGAACTGAGAGAAAGAAGGTAGGAAAGGAAGAGATGTAGAGGATGTAAAGATGAATAAAATAATGTGAGGAAGGAAGGAAAAAATAATAGAGGGGAAAATATAATGGAAAGAAGAATAAGCTAAGGAAGAGAACATGGAAGAGAGTAAAGAAGGAAATATGAAAGAAGAATTAATATACGGAAGGAAGTTAGATGAATAAAATAAATAAAGGAAGGAAGGAAAAAAATAATTGAAGAGAAAATTTAATGGAAAGAAGAACATAAAGGAAGCTAAGGAAGAGAACAGGGAAAAGGGTAAAGAGGGAAATATGTAAGAGGTATTATTAAGAAGAAAAAATATACGGAAGGAGGTTAGGGAAGGAGAATAGGGAAGAAAATGAGATAAGGAGAGATATGGAATTAGGAGGGAGGGAATGAAGGGAAAATAAAGAGAGAATGAAAGGAGGAAAACAGGGGAAAGAAACCAAGAGAAGGAAGGAAATAAGTAGATGAAATAAAGGAAAGTAAGAAAGAAAATAGAAAACAAAAGGAGACGGAGGTTAGGGAAGTAGAGGAGGGAGGGAGGAAAATCGGGCAGGTAGAGAGGAAAGGAAAAACAAGTAGAGCAGGTATGAAGAGAGAGAGAGAGGGAGGGAGGGAGAGGCAGGGACGGGAGGTAGGGAGAGAGAGAGAGGGGGGGGGGGGATGTTCGAGTCATTAGCTGATGAAGGAAGCCGCTGTGATTTTTGTGAAGAGGCTTAAGTGACGGTAATTAATGGTGTGCAAAGGTAAGACTGACGAGTGTGTGTGTGTGTGTGTGCGTGTGTGTGTGTGTGTGTGTGCGTGTGCGTGCGTGTGTGTGTGTCATTAACCTTTACTGTGCATAAATCCCTCAAGAAAAAAAAGAAAAAAAATATATAAAGACAATTAAGAGATGAAACTGAGCCTGTTATTACTGTTGTTTTTATTTGGTGGTGGTGGTGGTGGAGGTAGTGGTGGTGGAGGTGGTGGTGGTGGTGGTGGAGGTCAGAACGGAAGGTGGTGGTGGTTGAGGAGAGAGAGAGAGAGAGAGAGAGAGAGAGAGAGAGAGAGAGAGAGAGAGAGAGAGAGAGAGAGAGAGAGAGAGAGAGAGAGAGAGAGAGAGAGAGAGAGAGAGCAAAAATGTTGTTCTGCTTGACTTTTCTGCACTTGGAACTTAATCTCTGTGTCTCTCTCTCTGAGGTCTCTCTCTCTCTCTCTCTCTCTCTCAAGTGATAATGATAATGATGAGGAAAAGGAATAGGAGGAGGAGGAGGAGGAGAAGGAGGAGGGGAGAGGCGGAGGAGGAGGAGGAGGAGGAGGAGGAGGAGGAGAAGGAGGAGGAGGAGGAGGAGAGGACGAGAGAGAGGGAGAGAAAAAGTGAAGAGCAGTGACTCATAAAAGTTTAGAGTATTAATGCTGAAGAGAGAGAGAGAGAGAGAGAGAGAGAGAGAGAGAGAGAGAGAGAGAGAGAGAGAGAGAGAGAGAGAGAGAGAGAGAGAGAGAGAGAGAGAGAGAGAGAGAGAGAGAGAGAGAGAGAGAGAGAGAGAGAGAGAGAGAGAGAGAATAACCCTGAAACTTCGATAACACAAAAAAAGGACCAAGAAAAACAATACTTAAACAAAAAACGAGGAAAACAAGAAAAACAAAGAAACAAACCAAGAGAACGAGAGAGAGAGAGAGAGAGAGAGAGAGAGAGAGAGAGAGAGAGAGAGAGAGAGAGAGAGAGAGAGAGAGAGAGAGAGAAGAGCAGATGCGGCCAAACTTTGAAAACACTCAGGTCTTCAAACGCTCCGGAAAAAAATAATCCTTCTTTGAAAAACATTAAAAGGGCAAAGTGCAGATACCCGAGAGGAAATAAGTGCAAGGAAGCTACAAAGGTAAAGAAGATACAAGGAGGAGGAGGAGGAGGAGGATGCCGAGGTTATGAAAAGTGAGATGAAACAGAAAATGATTAATAAAAGGAAGAGTGAAAGCAAAGAGAGATAAAAGAAGGAAGAGACGAGAAAAAAATGTTAGGAAGCTCAGAATAAAAAGTGGGAAAAAAGAAAAAATATATAAATAAATAGAAATGTAGCAAAGTTAAAGATGAAATGTAGAAGAGAGGAAAAGGACGAAGTAAATAAAATAAAAAGTAGTAGAAGCTGATGGCAATAATGAAGAATAAAAGAGAACGATGAAAAAAGAAAGACAAAAAGGAAAGAAGAAAAGGAGAAAGGTGAAAAGGAAAGGAGGGAGAGGAAGAAAACGCAATATAAAAAGACACAGAAGCAAATGACTATAATGAGGAACAAGAAAAAGGAGAAGAGGGAAAGGAGATAAGAAAGAAGAAGAAATGACGATAATAAGGAGAAAAAGGAAAGACAAAAAAGAAAGACAAAAAGGAAAGAAGAGAAGGAGAAAGGTGAAAAGGAAAGGAGGGAGAGGAAGAAAGCGCAAAAAAAATCAGACAGGAGCAAATGACGATAATGAGGAACAAGAAAAAGGAGAAGAGGGAAAGGAGATACGAAGGAAGGAGAAGAGGACGTGGATCAAGAGGACTGAGAAGGAAGAGAAAAAAAACAAGAGGAGGAGGAAGAAACAAGAGGAGCGGGTGGGTGTGCATCTTCAGCAAGAGGACACAGCAAGAGGCGCTCCCTGAAACTCCCTGAAACAGCCGAAGGGAGAAACTTGAGAGACGGTGACCAATAGTTTGAGGCTACATGGACTCTCTCTCTCTCTCTCTCTCTCTCTCTCTCTCTCTCTCTCTCTCGGAAATGGGAGGAAACAATGAAACAAAAAAACAGCAATGCACGATGGACAAAAAAGAGATGAAAGAAAGGACAGAAAGGAAAAAAAGAAGATAATGGGAACGAGATCAGTGAGAGGAAGACAAACAAAAGAAAGAAAAAACACAAACAAAAAAGAAAGCAAAAAAAACAATTATTAAGAAAAAAACTAGCCAAAGTAAACAAGAAAATAAAAGAAGAAAATGAAAATACCGAAAAAAAACACCAACCCAAAACAAAAAAACAAAAATGGCGCCACTATAAAAACAAAACCCACTTGCCTGCCCCATGACGACTCACAAAACCTACAACGAAAACGACTAAGTAAAAAAAACAAGAAAAAAAAACAAAGACAAACAAAAGAAAACCAAAGGAAACAGAAATCACAAAACCTACCAAAGGAAATCACAGAATCAAGACAAAAACCCGAACTCACACATTCCCCCTAACTAAGGCCAGACCACAAGCAGCCCTGGATCGGTCCCGGCTTATGGGGGAGGAAGGAAGCGGCGGCACTGTAGTATCTTCCAGTCTTACGGGCGGGCGTGATTCAGTTAAAACTCCAATTTTCTCTTCGCCAAGAATCCAGTTACGCCATTAGGGTTAAGTGAGTTATCCGCCAGGCCTTGCAGGAGGAGGAGGAGGAGGAGGAGGAGAAGAGGATAGCAGTAGCAGTAGTAGTAGTAGTAGTAGTAGTAGTAGTAGTTGTAGCATCAGTAAAAATAGGAAGTGGGCAGTAGGAGCAGAAGGGGAAGACGGACGAGGAAGAGGAGGAGGAAGAGGAAGAGGAAGAGGAAGAGAAAGAGGAGAGAAGGCAGGCATTATAGGGTTACCCAAAAATGGTTTTAAAAAGTATCGCACAATCTTTTTCGCCGATATTAAAAGTGTTTGCAAAGGCTAAGCACACACACACACACACACACACACACACACACACACACACACACACACACACACACACACACACACACACACACACACACACACACACACGCACATACAAAACAAGCCACCATTCCAGCTCCTCGATGACTTAATATGACAGGCGAAAAGTTGAGATGAGTCCAAGTTTTGCAAAATATTTTCCATACCACCACCTGCTACTCTCTCTCTCTCTCTCTCTCTCTCTCTCTCTCTCTCTCTCTCTCTCTCTCTCTCTCTCTCTCTCTCTCTCTTTCCAATTTGCCCTTTAGTTCTCCTTTTGAAAGATTCACAATTCATTTTCCAATACCAGTGTGTGTGTGTGTGTGTGTGTGTGTGTGTGTGTGTGTGTGTGTGTGTGTGTGTGTGTGTGTGTGTGTGTGCAGGCGGAATAAAAAAAGGAGAATGTATTAATAATTTCTGTGCCCTGAATTATATTTGACATGCATTCTTTATTTGCGTTTAGTTTGGAAAGTGAAGTGAAGAGTGAAATGAAAAAAAAAAGAAAAATCACTTGAATTTCGAATAATATTGAGAGAAGCGAAAACACACACACACACACACACACACACACACACACACACACACACACACACACACACACACACACACACACACACACACACACATACAATCACACAAACACACACACATACAATCACGAAAAACAAACTTACACAAACAAATACTAACACACAAACAAAGGAACACAAACACATATACAAACACGAACACAAACTCTTACACACAAACACAATCCCATCACACAAACATAACCCTACACACACACACACACACACACACACACACACACACACACACACACACACACACACACACACACACACACACACACACAATCCCCCTTCCCCCCTTCCCCCACCCTCTCCCAACATACTCTTCCTTCCTGCCCGTGTCTGCCAGTCCCGCTAAAGACCCTGTTGAACGCATCACAGCGAATACCTTTTCCCTGATTGCTGGCAGGTGAGGCAGCAATCAGGGGGAGAGGTGCTTCGCCGATTCGTGTGAACTATCTTGATATTACCTGTTAAAGTCGAGTGCTTTCCTTATTTCGTAATGGACTTGTTATATTTGAGTCCGCACTGGAGGCTGGAAATACAACAGGAGATGAAATGGTGACGGTAGTTCGAGAGAGATGGGATGGAAAGACGGAAGTGACGGGAAGTGGAAGAAGGATCGTGTGTGTGTGTGTGTGTGTGTGTCTGTGTGTGTGTGTGTGTGTGTGTGTGTGTGTGTGTGTGTTTTTCTTCTTTAAATTAATCGAGGAAGAAGACAAATCCTCCAACTCTTCTTCCTTTTAATGTCCTCCTCCTCCTCCTCCTCCTCCTCCTCCTCCTCTTGACTTTTCCTGCGAGAGATTGTTTCCTCCTCCGTCCTTATGAGGGGCTGTCCTTGTGACGTCACCCGGATATTACGGCGCCCTGGGACCAAACTTTAATCCTGATATCGAATTGTTGAAGTCTCATTTTTGCTCCTTGTCTTTCTTGCTCTGTCTGTGTCTGCTTGTCTGTGTCTGTGTGTCTGTCTTTCTTTCCCTTTTCCCTCTATCTATCTATGTATCTATCTATCTATCTATCTATGTATCTATCTATCTATCTCATCCCATCATACATTTTCTACCCCCTTTTTTTTACTTCAATTTTAACGAAAAGGGAAAGTTTGTCGGATGGGTGTGAGAGAGAAAAAAAGGGAAAGATAAAAAGGAGAGAAATTAACAGAGGAGAAAAGTATCAACAGGCTACTCGGTGAGACACAAAAATGATAATCCGATAATAATTGGGAGTCATTATGAAGAGTTTGTGTGTGTGTGTGTGTGTGTGTGTGTGTGTGTGTGTGTGAGAGAGAGAGAGAGAGAGAGAGAGAGAGAGAGAGAGAGAGAGAGAGAGAGAGAGAGAGAGAGAGAGAGAGAGAGAGAGAGAGAGAGAGAGAGAGAGAGAGAGAGAGAGAGAGAGAGAGAGCATTCATTAAACATTTGTCACACTAATGGATGCTTAACACGGCCAGCATATGAGAACGGGAAGCTTCTTACGGCCCCATAAATGATGCAATCGGTGAGTGGCGGAACGCGTTAGGTGGGACAAGCACTTAACAGAACTTCAACACCTATACTGAAAGAGGCGTTAGTTAGGGATGTTACAATATACTGCACTAGATGCGGGTTGTTTTTCTACTTCCCTTGAACATTTTTTTTTTATATCAAAGTATGAGGCTCAAGGTCAACAAAAAGAGTACAAAAAATAGCCCGCTACTCGCCGCTCCCACAAAAGTAAAATGTAAAGAGTGGCCAAAAGAGAGGTCAATTTCGGGTGGAGAGGTGTCTTGATACACTCTTCTTGAAAGAGGTCAAGTCATAGGCAGGAGGAAATACAGACAAAGGAAGGCTGTTCCAGAGTTTACCAGTGAAGGGGATGAAATAATGAAGATGCTGGTTAACTCTTGCATAAGGGGTTTGGACAGTATAGGGATGAGCATGAGTAGAAAGTCGTGTG
The DNA here is from genome assembly GCF_024679095.1 of Eriocheir sinensis. NCBI lineage: Eukaryota > Metazoa > Arthropoda > Malacostraca > Decapoda > Varunidae > Eriocheir > Eriocheir sinensis. The sequence continues at coordinate 16,405,913 of NC_066519.1, forward strand.
CAGCGGGGCCGCGGGAGGGGGGGAGGCATGCAGTTAGCAAGTTCAGGAGAGCAGTCAGCATGAAAATATCGATAGAAGATAGAAAGAGAAGCAACATGGCGGCGGAATTTAAGAGGTAGAAGACTGTCAGTAAGAGGAGGAGAGCTGATGAGACGAAGAGCCTTAGACTCCACTCTGATGATGGAAGGAAGGTTAATATTGAAGAAGGGTAAGTGTGGGGGGCGACATATGCTTAACTGGTCTTTAATACTTACTGAAAGAGATGTTACACTAGATATGGGTTGCTTTTCTACTTCCCTTGAACATGATGGGAGGATGAGATGTTAGTTAGGTATGTTACAATATACTACACTAGATGAGGGTTATTTTCCTACTTCCCTTGAACATGATGGGAGAACGGTTACTACTGAAGGAGTGTGTAAAGTGGGGGAATGGAGAAACAAGTACACTTAACATGACTTTAACTTATACTAGTGATGTTGTTATGTAGGAATATGATGCGCTAGATAATTGCTATTTTGTATATTGTTTGATCATTATGGAACAAAGGTTAATATTCTAAAGAGGGTCAGAGTTGGGAAGTGGAGGATATTTTGCCAATCAAATATACCTCAGTTATCGTTTAAAAGGCTATATTAAGATTGATAAAGACAAGGTTATCATCAAGGTTACTATCAAATCTTAGTATCAAGGGTTATTATTATCAAAGGCTATTATCAAGGTAATTTCCCATACCTAGAGATATCATTTAAAGTTATTACCAGCTCAAAAAAACATCAACAGCTTCTATATAGTTTCCGCCCTTTGTTGAGTTCCAAATACTGCACTTCCACTAACATTATTTTTGCTATAACACAATGATACACCAACCCACACGATACCTTGCCCTAAAAATAACGACACAAATAAATACATATCGATGCGGGGAGAATGAGAGAGAGAGAGAGAGAGAGGGAGAAAAACAAAGAGCGCAAGAGGGCAGTCGGTTATTAATACTCGCTTTCAAGGTAATGCAAAAAAAACAGTCCAGCATCAAACACTTTTTTTCGTACGCGTCTGCCGCAAAAAGGAAAACAGAAAGCATTACCAGGACTGCCTTTTTGTTTTGTGTTGATGTTTTCGCGCTATGCCCTTGACCTGCCTGCATTCCAAATAAAAAAAAAAGAGAGAAAAGGAAGAAAGGTCAGGAGAAAGGCGCGGACCGATGCACTGACTGACTGACTGACTGACTGACTGAACGATTGGCTGACTGACTGACTGACTGACTGAACGATTGGCTGACCGACTGACTGACTGACTGAACGATTGGCTGACTGACTGACTGACTGACTGAACGATTGACTGACTGACTGACTGAACGATTGGCTGACCGACTGACTGACCGACTGAACGATTGGCTGACTCACTGATTGACCCTCGTAGTTATGATGGGAAACGAAGTGATTGAAGTAGAATGTCGAAATTACTATACAGGACAGTGATGATAGTGACGGAATATGTATAAAGAGCAAAGAAAAAAAAAAGGTATTAATAGAAAAGAGAGGAAGGGAAATATACTGAACGGATGTCATGTTTATGGAAATGGGCCTCAATAATACCTCTCAGTACTTAGAGTGTATGTGTGTGTGTGGGAGGGGGGGGGATAGGTTGCTCTCTCTCTTTTTTTTTTATTTAAACATAGGCAATATATATATATATATATATATATATATATATATATATATATATATATATATATATATATATATATATATATACTCTCTCTCTCTCTCTCTCTCTCTCTCTCTCTCTCTTGTGGCGCATTGCGGGGGAAGGAGAGGTCGGTGGATCAAGCAAGTCCTTCTCCTAAGACATTTGAATGAGACCTTGTGTATGCATGTGTGTGTGTGTGTGTGTGTGTGTGTGTGTGTGTGTGTGTGTGTGTGGACCCGTACCTTAACCTTCCTTCCTTCCCTGCTCTTCAGTTTCTCCAAGGCAATAATGGTCTTGCGATAAAAAGGGGAACAGAGAAGGAAGTAAAAACGGGTCAGGGTCAGGACTGAGAGTTCCCCGGGATGACATCAGGAGCGCGGGAGGAATGGGAATGAGCGGAGAGTCACCAGATCAGAGGAGGTACGCAGGCGCTCTGACAATACCCTCATGGCTCACACTCTCCGCCTCTTTAATGTGACAGAAGGAGAGAGAGTGAAAGAGAAAGAGGAAGTGGTAGAGAGAGAGGAGGAGAGCAGTTATGATTCTTCTACTTCCCGTACTTCTTCTACCCTATCCTACTGGCTCTCACTCCCTTCCTTTTTAATGTGACAAGGAAAGGGAGAAGAAAAGAGGAAAGGAGAGAAAGGTAGATGCAGTTTAGATGATTCTCCTCCCATCTTCCTCATTCTCATCCTCCTCGTCTTCAGCTTCTTCCTTTTTAATGTGACAGAGAAAGGGAGAATAAAAGACGAAGGGAGAGAAAGGTTGATGCAGTTTAGATGATGCTCCTTCCATCTTCCTCATTCTCATCCTCCTCGTCTTCAGCTTCTTCCTTTTTAATGTGACAGAAGAAGAAAAAGAGAGGGAAAGAGGAAGTAAAAGAAAGGAGTAGTTTTGTAGGAGAGGAATAGATTTCTTACTCCTCCTACCGTCCTCCTCCTTAAGCTCTTTTCTCTCCCTTCATTGTAGCACAGAGAAGATGAGATCGAAGGATTTTTGAGGATAAGAAAGAAGGAGTTTTGAGGGAGAGCAGCCGATTCCTTCTTCATCCTCATCCTTATTCTCTTTTTCCTTCTTTCTTTATCTCTCTTGTAGCACAGAAAGACAAGGAGAAGGAAGAATTTTTGAGGACGACAAAGACTGAGTTTAAAGGAAAGGAGAAGAAAAGAAAAGAGAAGAGAAGCTGTTTTCGTCCTCGTCCTCTTCCTCCAGACACACGGAGAGGATAGGTTGAGAGATGAGAGAAGAAGCAGGGTAATCGAGCTGTTCTAAGAAAGAGAAATGACAAGTATAGTATTGAGGAGGCTGTTGTCATCCTCAATCTCAATCTCTATTTCATCCTCTTCCTCCTGGCAAATAATAAGACGTAAAATAGAGAAGAGTTGAGGAAGAGGAGTTCGAAAAAGGTCTGCATCTATTCTCTCGTGTCTCTTCCTCCTCGTTCTTCTCCCTTTTCTTCTCCCTCCACCGGCGTAGGGGAGACGAGACAAAGAACGACAGCAGTAAAAATATCATCTCTGCCCCCCGTTCCTCGCTCCCCCGTCCACAAGGAAAGAAAGACGGCATGAAAGAATGAATACTCAATCGCCCTTCACGTCGTTCTAGTTCCCCCTTCCTCCCGCATTCACCAGCGCCCATAGAATAAAAGGTGGAGGGAGGGAGACGCTACAAAAGTGCTACCCCTTTCTTGATGCCACTCGCCTTTCTTCGGGGGGCACAAGAGAAGAGAGAAGTGGCTGAAAGAGAAAGAATATGAGGGAGAATAGATTGAGGTTGCGCGCTGTCATCTTTGTTTCCCGGGGTAACTATAAACGGGAATTGATGTGCGAACTCTCATATCCATTTGACGTATATTAAACAGAAGGAGGTAAATGAAGAATAGAGGGAAAAAGAAGAGGCGGAGAGCGATTTCTAGACTCAGGAGTAAAAAAAAGAAATAGATGTACAATATTTATATTCAATTAAAAAACCGAAGTAGAAAACAGAGAGAGACAAAAGAACCATGAGCTACAAAGACAAACAGACAAAACAAAAACAAAGCAGAAAACAACACAGACAAAAAAAACAAAAAACACGAACGAGAAAGACATTAAAGAACAGAGAACCAGAAAGAGACATAGACTTTAGGATCACGAGCCAGAGACAACGAAGAAAGAGAAAGAAGAGAAAAAAAGACAAAGAAAGCAAGCAAGCAAAGAATCAAGACTGAAAAAAAAACACATTAAAGAACAGAGAACAAGAAAGAGACACAGACTTTAGGATCACGAGACAGAGACAACGAAGAAAGAGAAAGAAGAGAAAAAACAAACAAAGAAGAAAGAAAGCAAAGAATCAAGACCTAGAAAAAAACATTAAAAAAAAAGAAAAAAAGACATGGACCTTAAAACCACACAACCACAAACAGAGCCACAGACAGCGCCACAGTGAACCCAAAGGAACCAAACCCCAAAAAAGACGTGATACAGACCCACACTCACGACCAAGATAATACAGAAGACTCACAGACACACAGAGCCACAGACGCAGAGCCACAGAGAGCCACAACGACTCTCTGGGAATGTGCCAAGTCGTCCTCCCTCCCTCTACTCTTTGTTGTGCCTCGGCGCCATAAATTTTTGAAGGAGTAAGACGTTCGTTCGCCTTGGTTTCTCTCTCCCTCTCTCCCTCTTTCTCTGTCTCTCTCTCTCCTCTTTGTTCCTTCCCTTCCTCCGTCATTACTCTCCTTACTTTGTCGTCTTTCGCTAAACACTTGTCTCATTCTTTATTCCTCTCCATTTAGCTACTTCTTCATTCGCTAACGGAGGAGGAGGAGGAGGGCAAAAGAAGAAGGGGAGGAGGAAGGAAGTGGTAGGGAAGAAGGAGAAGGGGAAGTATAGGAAAAGTTCGAAAAGGGGCGATGACAAGGGACGAGAGGAAGGAGTGGAGAGGAGAGAGAGAGAGAAAGAAGGAAAGGAGGAGGAGGAAGACGAAGGGTGTGTGAAAGAAAGGAAGGGAAGAAAGGTCATGAAGGAGAGAATGGATGAAATGAGAGGAAAATCGAATAGGAGGAAAATTAAATAAAAGAAGAAAGACGAGAAGATGGATATGGAAGAGAAAAGAGAAGAAAATGAAAGGGAAGGAATAGGAAGTCCAAACAAAAGGCGGCTAAAAAATATGGGAAAATAAGCAAGTGAAAGAAAGATGAGACAGAAAGGAGGAAAATAAGAGTGAGAAGAGAGGAAAGGAGGAAGATAAAAGAGAAAAAGACAGAGACGCAAAAGGAAGCTCAAAAAGAGAAAAGATAAAAAATAAGAAAATAAAGCGAGTGAAATGTGAAATAGAGGAGAAAAAGAAGAGAATGACGAGAGAGAGGAAAGATGGCGAAGGAGGTAGAAGAGGAAGAAGAAGAATAAAAGAAATAAAAATCTTCGAAGAAAGAAAGGAATAATTTATAGGAAAGAAAACGAAAACACAAATCAAGTAATGAAATAAAGAAGAAAAGGAATGGAGGAAAAGGAGGAGGAGGAGGAGGAGGTAAGTGGAGTAGAAAAAGAAAAAGAAAAAAAGAAGGAAGGGACGGGAAAGGAAGGTCAGAATAAAGAAAAAGAAGAAGAAAGAGGAGGAAGAAGAATTTGAAGGAAAGAAAATGAACCAAAGGGGAGGAAGCTGAGAAGAAAGGAGAGGAAGAGGGAGATGAATGAAGGACAGGAGAGGGAGGAGTGGAAGAGGAAGAAGAAATGGTGTCAAAAAGAGAAGGGTGAGGAGAAAGAATGGAGGGAAGAGGTGGGAGGGGAAGGGGAAGGAAGGGAAGGAAGGGGAGGGGGAGAGGAGGAGGGGGTCATTTCTTCTCTTCTCTTCTCTTCTCTTCTTTCTTTTCTCCTTTTCTTTTTCTATGTGGTATGACCTCTCGTCTCGAAAATTTAATTAAACCGTTTTGCATAGAAGAGAGAGAGAGAGAGAGAGAGAGAGAGAGAGAGAGAGAGAGAGAGAGAGAGAGAGAGAGAGAGAGAGAGAGAGAGAGAGAGAGAGAGAGAGAGAGAGAGAGAGAGAGAGAGAGAGAGAGAGAGAGAGAGAGAGAGAGAGAGAGAGAGAGAGAGAGAGAGAGAGAGAGAGAGAGAGAGAGAGAGAGAGAGAGAGAGAGAGAGAGAGAGAGAGAGAGAGAGAGAGAGAGAGAGAGAGAGAGAGAGAGAGAGAGAGAGAGAGAGAGAGAGAGAGAGAGAGAGAGAGAGAGAGAGAGAGAGAGAGAGAGAGAGAGAGAGAGAGAGAGAGAGAGAGAGAGAGAGAGAGAGAGAGAGAGAGAGAGAGAGAGAGACTGACTAACCATGCACTTAACTAATTTGCCAAGCAGGGAAAAAAAAAAGAATTTGATGATTACATTAATTTTGTTTCCCCTTCCTTGGTTTGCGCAACGTCGAAGCAATCACTCATCTCGACACACACACACGAACACACACACTAATATATATTTTTTTCTCATTTGCTTTCAATGCTGTAATTCACTCACTCATTCGCTCGTTTATTCATTCACTTTTTCATTCATTCACTCACTCACTCACTTATTAAATCACTTACTAACTAGCTAACTAACTAACTAACTCATGAACTAACTATCTAGCTAACTCACTCACTTACTCACTCACTCATTCACTTACTCACTCACTCACTTACTCACTCACTCACTCTTCATCTACACCCACGAACAGTCACTTCTAAAACCTCTGATATCTTTCCTTTGCATTATCTGAGCACTCAAGTTTCCCAATATCTCATCTTCCTTCTTATTCATTCTTCAGATACCACACGACAAACACATAAGAAACACACACTTCTAAGTACAATTGCTACCTCTTCTCTCCTTTACCTAACCTCATCAAGAATCCACTTGGCTTCATCTTGCCAGGAGCTCGCCATAGACAACCAGACAAACATATGAACCCACAGAGACGAAAGGGAACGCGATACTCAAGCGTTGAAACCAGACCAATGGGATCCACTATTCAGCTATTACACGAAAAATACATATGTTGCAACCCTTTATCTAACCTCCATAGCGCTTCATCTTACCGCCAACTCGTCCTAGACAGCACCAGGCAGACATAAGAAGCCGCAGACGAAGGGACACACGATACCTCAAGCCTTCCAACAAGACAGCTAATGGCATTCACTCTATCATACATCTAGCTTTGTCAAGACTCCACATAGCTTCATCTCGCCACCAACTCACCCAAAACACAACCAGGCAAACATAAGAAGCCGAAGAGACGGAGGGGAACGCGATACCTCAAGCCTTCCAACAAGACAGCTAATGGAGGTATACAAGATTGTGTGCATCGGGCGTTCATGTTGACTCGGAAGCCGCAAACCTTTCCTTTAATCTCCTTCGCGGCAATACTCTGAATCCACACGCGGGTCTTCAAAGGCCAACATAACGGCAGGTAAGGCCAGGTAGTCAGCCGTACTGCCCCAGGTATGTGAAATGTGAGTCAATAGAAGGATAATGAGATATACAGATTACTCCCTCGGCAAATAGCGAGAGAGAGAGAGAGAGAGAGAGAGAGAGAGAGAGAGAGAGAGAGAGAGAGAGAGAGAGAGAGAGAGAGAGAGAGAGAGAGAGAGAGAGAGAGAGCGATAGAGAGAGAGAGAGAGAGAGAGAGAGAGAGAGAGAGAGAGAGAGAGAGAGAGAGAGAGAGAGAGAGAGAGAGAGAGAGAGAGAGAGAGAGAGAGAGAGAGAGAGAGAGAGAGAGGAGAGAGAGAGAGAGAGAGAGAGAGAGAGAGAGAGAGAGAGAGAGAGAGAGAGAGAGAGAGAGAGAGAGAGAGAGAGAGAGAGAGAGAGAGAGAGAGAGAGAGAGAGAGAGAGAGAGAGAGAGAGAGAGAGAGAGAGAGAGAGAGAGAGAGAGAGAGAGAGAGAGAGAGAGAGAGAGAGAGAGAGAGAGAGAGAGAGAGAGAGAGAGAGAGAGAGAGAGAGAGAGAGAGACAACACAACTGGCTGCTTCACTCCAGTCACAGAAAACAATGGACGAAACAAAAAAAAAATCTTCAACCCCCCCCCAAAAAAAAAAAAAAAGAAAATGAAATAAAAAACGTACATAGTATTTTTGGGTCAATATTGAAAAAAAAAAAATGAGCACAAATTCCCGTCCAAAATACCCTCCGACCGAAACAAAACCAAAACAGAACGTCACGGAAAATTTATAAAAAAAAAACTAAATAATCGCATACTATTTTTTTCCGCTAAAACTGGCAAATTGGCAGAACGATTTGAAAGCCGTTATTTGACAATCAGATATGAATTTTCATTTCCAAACTCTCTCTCACTCTCTCTCTCTCTCTCTCTCTCTCTCTCTCTCTCTCTCCACACACACAGATACGCACGCCCCCCCCCTCCCGCACACACACACCGTCACCCCTCCCCCCAACACACACGCACATACACCCCCCCATCCCCCCCCACAGTACCTACACACACACCCTTTTTAAAGCACTTCTACACATAGACCTTTGCTGACCTATTTCTGAGCTGCTGAGTCGCTGCCTGATCTCCTCTTAGTCCATAGAATCCTGCTGAGCTCCGGGAAGTCAGTAAGCTTCTTTTCCCCTGACTAATCGGTTTAAACTCCCTAGGAAAGCAAACTTGTGCTGCCCTCTGGCAGAAAAAAATATGAAGACTAGCATAGACGGTTGGTGTTTTTTGTTTTATTTCCTTTTGTTAACTTTCTGAGGGTTTTCATAAGTACAACACACACACACACACACACACACACACACACACACACACACACGTACGTTGCATGAGAGAGGAAAAAAATACGTGCCATAAATATTCGCATGCGACTACAAAACAAGGAGTAACGTTTGCCTTCTTAAAAATTCATAGGATATATATTTTTTGCACCACTCTCTCTCTCTCTCTCTCTCTCTCTCTCTCTCTCTCTCTCTCTCTCTCTCTCTCTCTCTCTCTCTCTCTCTCTCTCACTCACACACACACACACACACACACACACACACACACACACACAACTAACGAAATAAAATCATACGTGGAAAAAAGCAACCAACTTCCTCGACCAAGGTATTAAATACAGTAAAAAAAAAAAAAAAAAAAAAAAAACAGGAGAACCCACCTGGGAGAACACACCTTGATCCTTCAATAATTACGTCCGTGCATTCGTGATAATTACCTGGGAAGAGTAATTGGCGAGGCCCGTCCAGGTGAATCGCAAATGGAGGTGTGTACTTTATCTTAATTATTTTTTTATCTTCGTGTGTATATATATATAAAAAAATATAGACGTTCCTCCTCCTCGCGTGCTGTTTAATGAGACGTCACGCACAGGCAAAATAGCACAGCGTTGTTAATGGTTGGGAAAGGAATATGAAAAAAAAAGAAAAAAAAAGAACAGTTGGTAATGGCTGCAACAAGAAAAGGAAAAAATAAAAAAAAGAGGAAATAATGGTAATGGTTGCAAAAAGAAAAGGAAAAAGAGGAAAAGTTGGTTGGTGATGGTTGGGAAAGGAAAATGAAAAAGAAAAGAGGAACAGTTGGTAGTGGTTGCAAAGGAAAAGGAAAAAGGAAAAAAGAAAAGTTAGTAGTGGTTGCAAAGGAAAAGGGAAAAGGAAAAAAGAAAAGTTAGTAGTGGTTGCAAAGGAAAAGGAAAAAGAAAAGGAAAAGTTGGTAATAGTTGCAATGGAAAAGGAAAAAGAAAAGAGGAAGGGTTGGTAGTGGTTGCAAAGGAAAAGGAAAAAGGAAAAAAGAAAAGTTAGTAGTGGTTGCAAAGGAAAAGGGAAAAGGAAAAAAGAAAAGTTAGTAGTGGTTGCAAAGGAAAAGGAAAAAGGAAAAAGAAAAGTTAGTAGTGGTTGCAAAGGAAAAGGAAAAAGAAAGATTAAAAGTTGGTAGTAGTTGCAAAAGGAAAAGGGAAAAAAAGAAAAAGGGAAAAAAAGTAAAAATGAAAGAAAAAAAAGAAAACCGGAAAGGAAAAAGAGGAAGGAGAAACGACAAACGAAAATGAAAAAAAAAGAGAAAAGAAAAAAGAAAAAGGGAAATAAAAAGAGCAAGGAAAAGAGAAAAGAGAAAATGGAAGAGAATGGAGATCGGAAAAGTGAAAATGAGAAAGAGAAAGAAAATAAGAAATGCGAAAATGAAAAAAAAAGATTAAAAAGACAAATATAATACTGAAACTCTACGTATTGTTATTAAAAAGGCGAGAAAACCGAACTATAACGTTAGAATATATAAACAACTGGACACTAAATCGTTCTTAATCTTCTTACTATCACAAAAACAACACCTACTACTACTACTACTACTACTACTACTACTACTGCTGCTACTACTACTAAGCCGATGCAACAGGGAATGAGATCGTTAGCTTAACTGTAAAAAGATTATAACACTACATTCATCAAGCTTAAAATAATGAAAAAAAAAGAAGTAAAAAAAAAAGATGAGAGAAAGAAAGAATTAAATCCGCGTGTAGTTGAATTACACAAAATTGTCCGGCAGTTTTGTGTTTCTTTGTAATGTGAAGAAATTACTGTTATTTGTGTGTGTGTGTGTGTGTGTGTGTG
>NC_066519.1:16418648-16436148 GCF_024679095.1 Eriocheir sinensis
TCTCTCTCTCTCTCTCTCTCTCTCTCTCTCTCTCTCTCTCTCTCTCTCTCTCTCTCTCTCTCCAACTTCAGCGAGAGCAAATTGGAGAATAATTCCATTTAGTTCCCCTTCAAATTGCCTCCGCCTCCTCCTCCTCCTCCTCCTCCTCCTCCTCCTCCTCCTCCTTCTCTCTTCTTTTATTCAATTTTATACTACGCCTCCTTTTCAATTTCTCATTCCTTATTTGCTCTTCTTTTCTCTTCCTCGTCGTCCTCCTTCTCCTCCTCTCTTTTATCGCTTTTTATTCTACGTCTTTCAATTCCTTATTCCTCTTTCTTTTCTCGTCTTTTCGTCGTCTAAATCCTCTTCCTCCTCATCTTCCTCCTCCTCCTCTTCTTATTTCTGCTTCTCTATCAACTTTTCCTCCTGCTGATTTTCTTCTCTTCTCATTTATTCTTTTTTTTTTCTATGTCTTTTTTTAGGTTCTTATTCTTTCTTCTCTTCCTCATCTCTTCGTTGTCTTAGTGCTCTTTCTCTTCCTCTTCCTCCTCCTCCTCCTCTTCTTTCTGCTTCTTCACCAGCATTTCCTCCTCCTGTTTTTCTGTTTTTAGTCTCCTCTTTCTCTTCCTATTCCTCCTCCTCTTCTTCCTGCTTCTTCACCAGCATTTCCTCCTCCTGCTTTTCTGTTTTTAGTCTCCTCCTCCTCCTCCTCCTCCTCCTCCTCCTCCTCGTCCCCGGTGTAAGAGGAGAGATTAGCAGCTTAAATGTTAAAAGGAGAAGACGAAAACTTAAAGCCAGGGGTCAAAGAGGAAAATTTATTATAGTAAGGCCGGAAAAAGCGAACTAATTGATAAAGTCCAAGAAAAAAATGCAGAAGACAGAGGAAGGAATTTATAGAGGAGAGCGTTTTGGCTCGGGAAATATGACAAAAAAGTTAATTGCAATGTAGATAAAACTGTGAAAGACCAGGTAGCAATATTATTTTGTGAAAGTAAAAGAATGAACTGAAAGAAGGGAGAAACAGAGAAGATGCGATAGAAGAAAGAAGAGAGAGAATGACTTAGTAAAGGAAAGGAGAGGGAAAAGACGAGATGGAGAGGAGGAAAATGAGATTGGAAGGACAAAGAACCCAACAAAGAGAATGATTGACAAATAAACTAAGAATGAGATATTTAGGTTAAGTTAGGTTAGGTTAGGTTAGGTTAGTGGACAGAATGCGAAAAAAAAGAACTATCAACAAAACCCTCAAAACAAAAGACTATCAAAAGGAACCGCAGACACAAAATGAAGTGAATATCGAGAAAAGGTTTAAATGTCGTTGAAAATATAAGAAGATTGCTGAAGAAATTAATGAAGGGAATGAAGAAGATGAATAAAGATCAAAACGGACCAGCAGGCAGAGCTCAAGATATCCGGAAACCAACAAATGACACACGCAAGGGCACGTAAAGAATATGGAGAATAATATATATGTTTGTAGAGGAAAAGGTTGGGTTTGAAAACATAACTGAGAAGAGGAAGCGAGGGAAAGAGAGAGAGGGAGGGGATAACAAGAGGAGATAAGACCACACACACCAAAAATAAAATAAAATAAAGATAAGGGGAAAATAACGAAGTGGGACAAATAAAATAAATGATAAAAAGCTAAAAAAAGAAATAAAGATGAGAAATAATAAATAAACTCAACATAAGAATACAAAAGATGAAAAAACAAAAATAGATAATACAGAGTGGCTGAGATAGTACTAGAAAATATTTAAAAAAGTCATAGGAATAAAAATGAAAAGAAAGACATGTTCAAAGTGGACGTAAAAGAATGAACTAAAATTAAAATCCAAGAGGGTGAGAAAATAGCAAAGAAGAAAAAGAGAAAGAGAGAAGATGCGATAATAGAAGAAAGAAGAAAGAGAACGAGAGAGTAAAAAAAGGGAGAGGGAAAAGAGGAAAACGAGAGGGAGATGAGAATGGAAAGAGAGAGGAGATAGTGAAGAAAAGGAAAGATACAGAATGAGTAGAGAAAGAAAGGAAGGAAAGTGAAATCGTGGAGGGGAGAAAGGAGGGAGAAGGAGATAGCAGAGGAAGAGAAAGGGAAGATGACAAGACAAAGGAAAGGGAAGAATGAGAGAGCGGAAGAAAGGAGAGAGACAGAGAGAATATGATTGAAAGGGAAAAAGGAAAGGAGGAAATAGAAGAGGAAAGGAGAAAAGAGGAAATCAAGTAGGAAAGGAGGAAGAGAATATGATAAAGGGGAAAGAAGCGAGGAGGAGAAAGAAGAGGAAACAGAGAGAGGAGGAAATAAATGAGAAAAGGAGAGAGAGAGAGAGAGAGAGAGAGAGAGAGAGAGAGAGAGAGAGAGAGAGAGAGAGAGAGAGAAAACAAGACAGCTGAGGAGAGGCAAGGAGTGTTCTTCAATTCCGAGACTCCTCCATCCTTTTTCTCTCCACCCGTTCTTCACCTTTCGCTCATTCCTTTGTCACTTCAAGTTCTTACGCACCTGGCGCAGAGGAGGCGGGAGTCAATTAAGGCCGAGCTCACCTGTAAGAGGAGAAAGCAATTTAGAGACTCGAAACAGTGAATCAAATTTTTCCTTACTAATATTTATTCATACTCTCTCTCTCTCTCTCTCTCTCTCTCTCTCTCTCTCTCTCTCTCTCTCTCTCTCTCTCTCTCTCTCTCTCTCTCTTCCTTCCTTCTTTTCTTCTTTCCTTTCTTCCTTCTTTCCTTTCTTCCTTCCTCTTTTCTTTCCTCCAGTCAGTCAGTTAGTCAGCCAGTCTCAGTCAGCCAGTCAGTCAGCCAGTCAGTCTTAGTCTCTCTCTCTCTCTCTCTCTCTCTCTCTCTCTCTCTCTCTCTCTCTCTCTCTCTCTCTCTCTCTCTCTCTCTCTCTCTCTCTCTCTCTCTCTCTCTCTCTAAGCCTAAAGGGATTTAAGCTTATTTTTAGATTATTTTAAGCTTACAGAAATTTGTTGGTCATTATTGCAACGAAGAAAACGAGATTATGATGATGATGGTGAAGATGATGATGATGATGATGATGATGATGATGATGCTGATGCTGATGCTGATGATGACTCACCTCCCCATAACTCGCTTTTTTCATTATTTTTTTTTTTTACTGTGAGGGGAGACACTCATTTTTCTCCCTCTACTTTTATCCCCCTTTTCAATCCTTCCCTTCCCTTCCCTTCCCTTCCCTCCCTTCCCTTCCCTCTCCCTACCCTTCCTTCTCTCTACCCTTCCTTCCCTTCCCCTCCTTTCCCCTCCCTTTCCCCTCCTTCCCTTCCCTTTCCTCCCTCCCTTCCCTTCCCTTCCCTTTACTTCTATCTCCTCTTTCATTCCATCCCTTCATCTCTCCTGCCCCTTCCCTTCCCTTCCTTCCCCTCCCTTCCTTTCCCTTTCCTCCCTTCCCCTCCCTTATCTTTATTTCTATCCCCTCTTTCATTCCATCCCTCTCTCCCTTCAACTCTTCTGCCCCTTCCCTTCCCTTCCCCTCCCTACCTTCCCTTCCCTCCCTATCATTACAAATCCATCCGAAAAACATTAACAATTAGTAACGCCCTGGAAATGGGGACCTGCTACCATCTCTCTCTCTCTCTCTCTCTCTCTCTCTCTCTCTCTCTCTCTCTCTCTCTCTCTCTCTCTCTCTCTCTCTCTCTCTCTCTCTCTCTCTCTCTCTCTCTCTCTCTCTCTCGTTAGCTTTTTTTATATATACTTTTTGGGGGTTCAGTCCCTTCATTTCTCTCGTAAATTTTGTAGTAGTAGTAGTAGTAGTAGTAGTAGAAGAAAAAGAAGAAGAAGAAAAGATGAATAAAATACAGAAAAGAGGAATGAAGAAGAAAAAAACAGAAGAGGAGGAGAATGTAGAACAAGAACAAAAACAAGAACAAGAGGAAACAGTAGTAGTAACAGTAGACAGAACAACAACAACAACGATAACAAGAATAACAAAACTACCAGCCGATCTTCTAAAATACCTTGAGAGTAAAAATGAAAGGGAAAAGAAGAAAGGCCAGGCAGGTATACATAGGCCTAAGCGGTTATCAGTGTCAGGTGTGGGGCGCCAGGTAATCAGATAGGTGGCAGGTGAGGCGAGGGAGCCAGTGTCATTGTGTAATTTATTTTGAACTTTCCCTGCCCTATTTATTATGGCTGTATGTCTGTCTATGTGTCACTATGTCGGCCTGGCTCTGTGTGTCTGTCTGTTCCGTCTGTCTCTGTCTCTTTCTCTCTCATTTGCATCTCCTCTTCTTCCTCTTCTTTTCCCATCATTATCCCAGGCCTTCTTCTTCTCCCTTTAATAATTTTCTTTCTTTTATTTTCTTCGCTTCTTCTATTGCCTTGTCATCATCTTTCTCTCTATCTTCATCTCTCCTTGCGCTACTTACTATGTCTGTATGTCTGTCTATATGTCACTGTGTTAGGTCTGGCTCTGTATGTCTGTCTGTTCCGTCTATATGTCTGTATTTGTCCCACTGATAACATAAAAAAAACTAAATATTTTTCTGTCTATGTGTGTATCTCTATGTTTGTCTGTCTTTTCTGTCCGTATTTCTTTCTTTTCTCTAATTCATACAAAAAAAAAACATTATTTGTATGTCTATTTGTGGCTGTATATGTCAGTCTGTATTTTCAGTCTGTATGTTTCTTACACTCTGAAACAAAGAACATTAAATATTTGCCTGTCTATCTGTCTGTCTATATGCCGGTCGGTCTGTGTCTCTCTTATTCCCTCTAACACACACAAAAAAACAACTAATAAATAAACCTAAATCATTTGAGTCAAGAAAATTTAATTTCTAAGCGGATAAAGAAATACTTCCGGGGTCTCTATTTGTGCATGTGTGTGTGTGTGTGTGTGTGTGTGTGTGTGTGTGTGTGTGTGTGTGTGTGTGTGTGTGTGTGGAGGGAAACAGAATTATGGGATTATTATTACCTTCCTCTTTTTTTATATTATCATTATTATCATTCAAGGTATTCCTATCACTTTGCTGGCCCCAGGTATTGGCTAAGCAGTTTTTGTAATTGGCAATCCCCGGCGCTCAAATTGCATATCCGTTCCTTTTATCATTAGAGCAAATTGATGCCGTATACTTAATTGTACAAGAGGGGGACACCGCGTGCAGGCCTGACCTACTCCTGGGATACTGTGTTAGGTTTTGTTTGGTGTCTTGTCTCTCTCTCTCTCTCTCTCTCTCTCTCTCTCTCTCTCTCTCTCTCTCTCTCTCTCTCTCTCTCTCTCTCTCTCTCTCTCTCTCTCTCTCTCTCCTTTTTCTTATTCTTGCTCTCCTCCAACGTTTCCTCCCTGCTATTCTTTTCCTCTCTTCTTTTTTATTCCTTTTATTCTATGCCTCTTTTCAGTTTTTTGTTCCTCCCTTTTTCTTTCCTCATCTCTTCGTTGTTTTAGTCTTCCTCCTCCTCCTCCTCCTCCTCTCCTTCCTGCTTCTTTACTAATATTACCTCCTCTTCCTCCTCCCCTATATGCATAATCTCCCATTCCCTCTTCGTTATAACAATCACCATCACCATCACCACTATCTCCACTATCATCACCACACCCTCCTTAGCACGTCAGAAGGCCTAACAGCAACACTAATGCACGCCAACACACAATGACGTGACAAAATAGGAATGGGTCAGTTAGTCAGTCAGTCAATCCAAAAAGCCAGTCATCTAACATACCGTAGTGATGGGGGGTGGGGGGTAGGGGGTTCGTTAAAAAATATGTCAGAAAGTACGTTAAAAGTGCGCCAGAAAGTGCTTAAAAGAGTAATATAAAAGTGTGTAAAAACTGCGTAATAAAGTGCGGAATCAGTGCGTAACGCTTGGCTTTGGCGGGGGAAGTGAGGGGAGGAGTGAGGGAACGTGTGAGGGGAGGAGTCACCCTCGTAGGCCTAAAACTATTGGCCTCTTTAAGTCTTAGTGTGTCATGTGCCGGGGTGTCAAATGAAGAGCGTGAGACAGATTATGAAGGGTTGAGTCTTTTTATATTTAGTTGTTGATAATACTACTACCACTACTACTACTACCACTACTACTACTACTACTACTACTACTACTACTACTGTCACTACTACTACTATTACTATTGCTATCATCTTCCTACCTCTTCCACACGCTCAATATACTTTTAATCCCCCCTTTTAGTCATCTTTCCTAATCTTCCTCCCCCTCTCTCTCTCTTCTTCCCCATCACACCTTTCTCCAACCTATCACTCTAACTCCTTTTCCCAACCTTATCTCCTCTACCTCCTCAACTTCCCCCTCTTCCCCTTCATTAAAACTCACCTCCTCACCCTTCTCCAACTGTCACTCTCTCTTACCCTTCCTTCATTCACCTCACAACCTCAACTCCACTTCCTCCTCCTCCTCCTCCTCTTCCCCTTCATTAAAACTCACCTCCTCACCCTTCTCCAACTGTCACTCTCTCTTACCCTTCATTCACCTCACAACCTCAACTCCACTTCCTCCTCTTCCTCCTCCTCCTCTTCCCCTTCCTTAAAACATCCCAAACACGTCCCTTTCCACCTCCCTCGCTCTCTCTCTCTCTCTCTCTCTCTCTCTCTCTCTCTCTCTCTCTCTCTCTCTCTCTCTCTCTCTCTCACCCCTTTCCCACCACATCCTCCCCTCAATCTTTCCTTAACTAAATTTCCGTCTCCTCATTTATGGGTGGCTCCGGGCGGCCTCCCTTTGCCCTCTCCATTCACGGTCAATTTCTTCCAATTTCCGCGCACAAGAAGCATTAGAGCGTGAACGAGGAGGCCCGACACCCCAATTTTCCGATGCTCAGTTCGGTTTTATCGGGTTTTGTTGCGGAAATATTATAGAGAATGAGGAAGTAATGGCATTTTTTTGTTTTTTGTTTGGTTTATTTAGAGTGGATATAAAGTGTGATTCGTTTTTTTGTGTTTTTTTGTTTTGTTTAGTTTTGTCTTGCTTAGTTTTTTTGTTTGTTCATTGTTGCTTATTTTTCTTGCTTATTCTCATTACTAATTTTTTTCCCCTCAATTTCTTTTTTTTTTTTTTTTGAGATGTAAATAAGTGATTCGGTTTTAATGTTTTTGTTTTTGTTTTTTGTCTTGTTTTGTTTGTTTTTTGCTCACTGTTGCGCATTTTTCTTGCTTATTCTCATTCCTCATTTTTCTTCCCTCCATTTCGTCATTTTTTTTTGAGATGATGTAAATAAGTGATTCGGTTTTAATGTTTTTTTTTGTTTTTTGTCTTGTTTTGTTTGTTTTTATTCACTAATTCTTATTTTTCTTGCTTATTCTCATTCCTCATTTTCTTTCTTTTTCCTCCATTTCGCCTTTATTTTTTGAGCTGATGTAACTAAGTGATTCGGTTTAACTGTTTTGTTTTGTCTATTGTTGCTGATTGTCTTACTTTTCCTAGTCTCATTTTTTTCTTTTCCTCCATTTTGTTTTTTTTAGGGGTGGTATAAGATGTGATTCTTTTTTTCCTTGTTTTTAGCCGCTTTGCATGTTTTTTTCTTTTCCTCGTCCCTCACTTTCTTCTTTTCCTCATCCTCTTCATTAGCCTTGTCTTTGTATTGTTCATCTTCTCTATATAAATGTCTCCGTTAATTTTGCGGTATTTTTCGTGTTCCTTTCTTCACTATCTACTTTTATTCTCCATCTAAATGTTTCTTTATTCACTGTGCGGCATTTTTTGTGTTACTTCAGTCACTATTTATTTTGTTTCTTCCATCTAACTGTTTCTTTATTAATTTTCCGGCATTTCTACTTATTCTATATTTTTCTATATTTCTTTATTTATTATTCTATATTATTTTATATTTTTTTTATATTATTTATTTTGTTTCTTCCATCTAACTTTCTTCATTCATTTTCCGGCATTTCTATGTATTTTATATTTCGACTTTAACCACGAAAGAAAAATTCATCGCAACCACAAAAAATGACCAAATTCCTAAACCTTATCTACATTTTCCATTTCGGTCAGGGTAAAAATCGTCTTTTCTCATTTTTCTCCCTCGATTTTTATAAAGGGTTTTGTTTCAATTAAGTATTTTTTGTACCATTTCTTTTTTTTTCTGTCCCCGTCAAACTGGAAACAATAGCTGACTTTCGGGTTCTTTCACTTTCTATCTCTTTTTTTTCTTCGTTTTCTTTTCAGCCAAACTTTGTGTCATTTCATGCTACACGTTCCACTCTCCATCACGACGTTCTTCCCTTCCTCTCTTTTCCTCTTTCCTTCTCCAGTCCTTTCATTCTTTTCTTTCCTCTTCTCCCTTCGTTATTTCCTTCCCTTTCTCACTTTCTTTTTCCCACCTTACCCTTTCTCCACTTTTTTTTCACTCCGTTCTTTCATTCCTCTCTTCCTCTTTCCTTCTCCTGCCCTTTCATCCTTTTCTTTCCTCTTTTCCCTTCGTTATTTCCTTCTCTTTCTCACTTTCTTTTTCCCACCTTACTCTTTCCACATCTTTTTTCTCTAATCTTTTATCCCTTCTTCCCTTCCATTTCCTTTCTTTGTTATTCCTTCTCTCTCCTTCCTTTTCTTCCCATAACTTCCTCTTCTAATTCTCCTTCCCTTTCCTTTCCCTGCTTTTCTTCCCATTCCTTCCTCCATTCCCTTCCTGTTTGTTCCTATTCCTCTCCCTCTATCTCCTTCCTACCTCCATCACTCCCCTCTTTCCTTCTCTAACTTGCCTTTCCATTCCTTTCCTTCTACTTTCCTATCTCTTCCCTTCCATTTCCTCCTCTTCTTCCCTTCCCTCCCTTACCTTTCCTTTCCTTCACCTACTTTCCTTCCTTCCCTCTCTACCTCCCTTCCCTGCCCCAGTAACACATCGGATCTCCCTTCTTTCTTTATCTCCCTTGCCTTTCCATTCCTAACTCTTAACTTCCATTTCCTTCTCTTCTTCCCTTCCCTTCCTTGCCTTTCCTTTCCTTCACCTACTTTCCCGCCCTCCCTCCTTCCTCCCTGCCCCAGTAAAGCATCGGATCTCCCCTCTTTCCCTATCTCCCTTGCCTTTCCATTCCTAACTCTTACCTTCCATTTCCTTCTCTTCTTCCCTTCCTTACCTTTCCTTTACTTTACTTACTTTCCTTCCCTCCTTCCCTCCTTCCTCCCTGCCCCAGTAAAGCATCGGATCTCCCCTCTTTCCCTATCTCCCTTGCCTTCCATTTCCTTCTCTTCTTCCCTTCCCTTCCTTGCCTTTCCTTTCCTTCACCTACTTTCCCTCCCTCCCTGCCCTAGTAAAGCATCGGATCGCAGCCTCCAGCCTTGGTAAAACGAGACCCACTTCCCCTTGACATCTTCAACTTGTTTCTTCCTCTTGAGGCAAAAGTTTGATAGAATTCGAATCAACGACAACGAGAGAGAGAGAGAGAGAGAAAAATAAGCCTTGAATGTGGAAGTGAGTTGCCGAATACGATTAATAATGAAATGGTAAGATCTTGAAGCAGTTTATTTTATTGATGTTGATATTATTGCTACTTCTGCTCCTCCTCCTCCTCCTCCTCCTCCTCCTTCTTCCCCTCCTCCTTCTGCTACTACTGCTTCAACAACTCTCCTCCTCCTCCTTCTCCTCCTCCTCCTCGTCCTTCTCCTTTTCCTCCTCCTTTTCCTCCTACTCCTACAACTCCTTTTCCTCCTCCTCATCTTCCTCCTCATCCCACTACTACTACTACTACTACTGCTACTTCTGCTGCTACTGCTAATGAATGGACCCTCCCGGAAGCGGTTCAGCCTCCGATAAGGGACTCAGGCCGTCGATCCCCCTTAGATAGGCTTCGATTGGACTCTAATCCAAATTTAGGTAATCAGGGACTTTTTTCTCCTCCCTTCGCCTATTTTAGATGCAGATGAGGAAAAGACCATCACGGGAGGATTACTGCGTGATGCCCTATTCTTTTTCCTCCTCCTCCTACTCTTCTTCTTCTTCCTTCTCCTCCTCTTCTTCTTCGTCGTATGCTTCTTCTCATTCTCATTCTCATTCTTCTACTTTTGTTTCTTCTTCTTCGTCTTCTTTTTTTCTTTTTCTTTTTCTTCTTTTCTTTTCTTTTCTTTTTCTTTTTTCTTTTTCTTCTTTTTCGTCTTCTTCTTCTTCTTCTTTTTCTTCTTCTTCCTCCTCCTCCTCCTCCTCCTCTTCTTCCTTCTCCTCCTCCCCTTTCTTCTCTCTTTGGACCCATTTTCTGGTAGCTTTTCCTTCTCATCTTTCCTAGTCTTTATTTTCTTCTTATATAGTGATAAAATATCGTCTTTGGAAAATATTATAATCTTCCCTCTCGTATATTAAAATTTTACTCTCTCTCTCTCTCTCTCTCTCTCTCTCTCTCTCTCTCTCTCTCTCTCTCTCTCTCTCTCTTTTATCACATTGTTTCTCTCCCTCGTACATAATTGCCTGGATTCTTGCCGTCTCCTCTTTCCTCTTCTTTTTCTTGTTTTCCTTCAGTTATTCCTTCTTCCTTTTCTTCTTTTCTTTCTTTCTTCTTCATCTTTCTTCTTTTTTGCGCTTCTCCTTTTCCGATATTTTTCCTCTTTTCATTCGTAGAGGAGTCATGTTTTTCTTCTTGTTTTCTATGTCTTCTTTTATTCCTCCTCTTCTTCCTTTCTCTGTTTTAAGTCTTGTTTTTCTCTCCTCTCTTCCTCTTCCTTTCTCTTCATTGCTGTTGTGCTTTGTGTCTGTTCTTTCCTCGTATCTCTGTTTTCTGATCTTCTTTGTCATCAGCTTCTCATTCATCTTTGTTTCCTCCTCTCCTTGTGTCTCCTCTTTCTCCCCTTTGCTCTTATCCTCTTACTTCCTCTCCTCTTTCTCCTCTTCTTGTATCTCCTCTTTCTCTTTTCTTGCTCGTCACTTCCTTTCATTCCCTTGCAACACATATTCACGTTACTCTCTCTCTCTCTCTCTCTCTCTCTCTCTCTCTCTCTCTCTCTCTCTCTCTCTCTCTCTCTCTCTCTCTCTCTCTCTCTCTCTCTCTCTCTCTCTCTCTCTCTCTCTCTCTCTCTCTCTCGTGTCTCTTAAATCCCTTTAGTTCCAAGAATGTCGCTCCTCCCTTGCTGGAATTCCCGAATGCTTCTCTCTCTCTCTCTCTCTCTCTCTCTCTCTCTCTCTCTCTCTCTCTCTCTCTCTCTCTCTCTCTCTCTCTCTCTCTCTCTCTCTCTCTCTCTCTCTCTCTCTCTCTCTCTCTCTCTCTCTCTCTCTCTCTCTCTCTCTCTCTCTCTCTCTCTCTCTCTCTCTCTCTCTCTCTCTCTCTCTCTCTCTCTCTCTCTCTCTCTCTCTGCCACTTTCCTTGCCTAAATAACCTCTAATTTCACTGTCCTTGCTTACACACATTAACACTCTTTCCTTCATTTATCTCTCATTCCTCCTCTTTATTCTTTCTCTCTCTCTCTCTCTCTCTCTCTCTCTCTCTCTCTCTCTCTCTCTCTCTCTCTCTCTCTCTCTCTCTCTCTCTCTCTCTCTCTCTCTCTCTCTCTCTCTCTCTCTCTCTCTCTCTCTCTCTCTCTCTAACCGTCTCAATTTCTACCACTTAAAGAACTCCACAAAAATCCCAGACCTTTTTCTTCACTATCTCCAAAAATCTTAACAACCCCAAAAGGACCAAGGAAAGGGTAAGCAGTTTGGGGTGATTTGGCTCCAGTGGCACCGTGGCCCTCAACCCCTTGGCACTCCCGAGGCCTGGCACCATTAGCTACCGCGGAAACAACAATGAGTGCCTTTGACTTCTTAAATGGAACGGAAATGAAATCACCACTTTTAGCTTCCGTACTGCGTTTGGTGGGGATTTAAACCTCTTGTAGCTTGGGAAGGGAAGGAAGGGATGGAGAGAGGGAAGGGAGGGGGAGGAAGGGGTAAAGGGTAATTGGGAAATGAAAGGTAAGCAAAGGGAAGGGGAAGGAGAGGAAGGAATAGGGAGACAAGGGGAAGAGGGAAGGGAGACGGCAGGAAGGCAAAGGGAAGGGGGAAGGAGAGGAAGGGACAGGTAGGCAAGAGGAAGAGGGTAGGAGAGGAAGGGAAAGGGGAAGGAGGAGGGAAAGGAAAAAGGAATTAAGGCAAGGAACAGGGGATGGCAAAAGGAAGTTACGGAGAAGGGGGAAGGAAGAAAAGGGCATGGAAGGGAAGGGAAGGGATAGGGAAAGGAAGGCAAGGGAAGGGGAGAGGAAGGGAAGGGGGAAAGGAAGGAAAGTGAAGAGGGAAAACTGAAGTGGAAGGTGAAGATGGGGGTAGGGAAGTTATAGTACCTAAATAAATGGGATGGAAAAAAAAGGGAAAATGAAGGGAGGAGAGAAAGAAGGGAGAAGAGAGAAGGGGAATAAAGGAGGCGCATTCATATTTAAGGAGGGAAGGGAGGGGAAGAAAAAAAGAGAGGAGAGGAAGGGAATAAGGGAGATTTTATGCTTTAATTATGAGAGGGGAAAGAAAATGAAGAGAAGAGAAAGGAGAGGAAGGAAACAGGGGAATAAGGCATAATTTTTACTTTCATAACGAGGGGAAAGAACGAAGGGAAGGGAAGAGAAAGGCGGGAAAGGAAAGAGGGAAAGATAGTATTTGAACATTCATAAGTTTATATATAAGAGGGAAAGAAAGGGAAGGGAAGAGAAAGGAAGGAGAGGAAAGAGGGGACTTAAACGATATTCATATTTAAGAGGGGAAGAAAGAAAAGTGAAAACAAAACATGGAGAAGGAAAAAGAAGAGAAAGAGAGAGAAAGGAGGTGAGCGAGATGATGAATGAGTGTGTGTGTGTGTGTGTGTGTGTGTGTGTGTGTGTGTGTGTGTGTGTGTGTGTTATGAGTGTGAGTTTAATATATTCTGCCATACATATTTAGACTCTCTCTCTCTCTCTCTCTCTCTCTCTCTCTCTCTCTCTCTCTCTCTCTCTCTCTCTCTCTCTCTCTCTCTCTCTCTCTCTCTCTCTCTCTCTCTCTCTCTCCAGTAATTATCTTTTGCAACACATCAACACTTTAGACAAATTAATTAACTGTTCAAGACTTTTTTTTACTTTCTGCAACAATATTTTAGTTTCCCCTTAGTATAAAATTGTGCCATATAAAAATTTCAACTCCTTTATGCTTTTATTTAACTTTCTTTTATATTTTTTTCTACACTCTTTTTTCCTAAGTGCAAAATTGCATCATATTTATCTCCCCTTTATTATTTTATTTAACTCGTATTATCTATTCCATTCTCTTTCCCTTTT
Organism: Eriocheir sinensis; assembly: GCF_024679095.1. NCBI lineage: Eukaryota > Metazoa > Arthropoda > Malacostraca > Decapoda > Varunidae > Eriocheir > Eriocheir sinensis. The sequence continues at coordinate 16,431,786 of NC_066519.1, forward strand.
ATCACGAATTTCGACTTTTTCAGTATTTTTCAACCCCTTTCCTCTTATCCTTCAATCTTCTCCCTTTAATAACCACCCTTTTTGCCCTCCCTTCCCTCCCTTCCCTTCCTTCCTCATCACCTCCCTGACCACACAACTCTCTCCCCTCTCTCCCTAATCATTTGAAAGGGAGAGAATGGAGGAAAGAGGGGAGGACAAGGAGGGGAGAGAGAGAGGGAAGAGGAGGAAACAGCCCGCTCATCAAAACTGAATAATTCTATCAGAAGTTTAAAGGGGTGAAAGAGGGAAGACTTAGAGGAGGAGGAGGAGGAAGAGGAGGAGGAGGAGGAGGAGGAGGAGGAAAGAATACCATGAGAACTAATTGAACGAACCGAGTGAGCTTTTTTTTTTTTTCGAGAGCTACAAATTTGTGCTGCAGTGTGAGTGTGTGTGTGTGTGTGTGTGTGTGTGTGTGTGTGTGTGTGTGTGTGTGTGTGTGTGTGTGTGAGACAATAACATTTCTCCTTTGTCATTTATTTTTATCTCTCCAAGTTCTCTCACACAACCTTCCTCCTCCTCCTCCTCCTCCTCCTCCTCCTCCTCTCTTCATTCTCATCCCTTCCCTCCTCCTCCTCCTCCTCCTCCTCTATTCTCATCTCCCGTCATGTCTTCCTTTTCCACACGTCTTTCTCTTTTTCTTTTTTTCTTTCCAGTCTCACTTCCTCGCCTTTCTCTTCCTCTCTAGTTCCCACCTTTATTCCTTTTCTTCTTTTCCTCCCTTCTCTTTTTCCTTCCTACCCATTCTTTCCTCTGACTCATGTTTTTTTTTCCCTTCTCTCCCTCTCTCTTGTCATTTGTCCTTCCACCCTTCCTCCTTCTTTTCTTACTGACTTGCTATTCCTTCCTTCCTTTGTGTATTGTGTCTGCTGTTTTACTTTCTTCCTTCCTTCTCTTCTTCTTTCTCCTCTATCTCTCTCCCTCTCTTCTCACGTCAACAATCACCTCACAGTCAGGAAGGGAACAAAACATGCTTATAATTTACAAACACATTCTTCTTGCATCTCTCTCTCTCTCTCTCTCTCTCTCTCTCTCTCTCTCTCTCTCTCTGACGCGCGCGCACATTCGAGGTTTAAATTTAAGTTCCCGAGGCTCCGTTTGGGTTCAGAAAGTATTATTAATGTGAAGGAATTGAATCTAATATCGTGAATTCATTAAAAACTCTCAATTGGCTTCCGTCCATAGGTAAATATTTAGTAACGAGTCTGTCTGTCTGTCTGTCTGTCTGTTTGTCTGTCTGTCTCTCTCTCAATATTTGTTTGTTTTTCCAATATTTATGTTTACCTTTTAGTGCGAATCGCTTTACGCACACCGGTTTTCATCTGCAAACACAAACACACACACACACACACACACACACACACACACACACACACACACACACACACACTCACACTCATATCCTTCCCTCTCTTCTTTTCTTCGGTCTCATTAAGAAACACGGAGTCTAATTTTGCAACCTTGTCCAAGTTTCATTGTTGACAAGAGGAAGTAAAAGGGAAAAGTCGTGTGTGTGTGTGTGTGTGTGTGTGTGTGTGTGTGTGTGTGTGTGTGTGTGTGTGTGTGTGTGTGTGTGTGTGTGTGTGTGTGTGTGTGTGTGTGTGTGTGTGTGTGTGTGTGTGTGTGTGTGTGTACATGAATAGATAAACTAATAGTGTGTTAAATGATCTACTGTTAATATACACAAAATATATGCAAACGAGAGCGCGCGAGCGAGCGAGAGAGAGAGAGAGAGAGAGAGAGAGAGAGAGAGAGAGAGAGAGAGAGAGAGAGCGCTCTGTTTGCCTGTTTCCGTCATAACAATTCATATTTTTGTGTCGTGTTGTTTTGTTGCATATGTTTTGATGTTTACAGTGCTCTCTCTCTCTCTCTCTCTCTCTCTCTCTCTCTCTCTCTCTCTCTCTCTCTCTCTCTCTCTCTCTCTCTCTCTCTCTCTCTCTCTCTAACCTTTCCTTTCCTTTCCTTTCCTTTCCGTTTCTTCTTTTCTCCGCCTATATTCTTTCCTTTCTCTTCCATTCAATTTCTTTCTTCTCCTTTCCTTTTTTTTCTCCATATATCTCTTTTTTTTCCATTTTCCCCCTTTCCATCTCCATCTATATCCTTCCCTTCCCTTTCCCTTCCATTCCCATTCTTTCATCTCCTTCCTTTCCTTCGCCCTCTACCTCCTTCCCCTCTCTCTCCTATCCTTTCCAATCCCTCCTTTCTTCTCCTTTCCTTCACCCTCTTTCTCCCTTATATATTCCTTCTAGTATCCTTCACAGGTTCCTTCCTCGCTTCCTTAACATCCTTCCCGTGTCCCCTTGGCCGTGGCAGCATCCTTAAACACATGTAACTCGAGGAGGGGCGAGAGGGAAAGCAGGAGAGAGGAGGAGGAGGAGGAGGAGAAGGAAGGAAAGAGAGAGAGGTGTGGAAGACAGGAGGCAGGTTGGAGGGTGTAGAAGAAGGGGTTGAGTGTAAAGGGAGGGGAAGAAAAAGGGAAGGAAGAGAAGATGGTTTAGTACATGAAGAGGAGTGATAAAGAAGGCATAGTTGAGAGTAGAGGGGAAGGAAATAAAAAGGTAGAGAAGAAGGAAGAATGAGGAAAATGAGGTGAAGTGAAGAGGGGAAGAAGGGGGAAGAAAGACGAGGAAAAGGGGAGCTATAAAGAGGGAGGTTACAATAGAAGAAGAGGAAGAAAAGAGGAAGAGGTTTGAAAAGGAAGAAATAGAAAAGGCACAATAAAAAGGAGAAGAAGGTAGACTGAAGAAGAGAGGAAGAACAAAGAAGAAAGAGGAAGAAAGGAAAAGTTACCGAGAAAAAAGTTACAAAAGATGAAAGGAAAGAAGAAATAGAAAGAAGAAGAGAAACATAGTAGAGGGAGAATAGAGAAAAGAAGAGGGATAAATAAAGAAGAGAGGAAACGGAGGAGACAAAGAAAAGTAGAGAAGGAAGAGCATTGATGAAGATAGGAGAAGAAATGAGGAATGAAGGATGAAATGAAAGAAAAAGAAAAAAAGAGAGGTTCAGAAAATAAGAAAAAAAAAGGAAAAGAAGACGATGGAGCGAAGAAAAGGGAAGAAAAAGAATGACATAGAAAGGAGTAGAGAAGAAAGACGCATTGATGAAGATAGAGAGAAATAATGAAAGATAACAAAGGGAATAACTAAATAAAAAGGAGATAGACAAAATTAACAGGAGACAAAAATGAGAGACAGAGTGAAAAGGGGAGTGTGTGAGTGAGTGAGTGGGTGACGAGGGGAGAGGATGAGGGTGAAGAAGGGAGAGTGTTTATCGTTAGGCAGTAGAGGGACGGATAATGAGGGGAGAGGAGAGTAAATACGGGCGAGGTGTAATTTATGTGGTGAGGTAACTTGTGAGGTGAGGAAGCATGAGAGTAAGGAAGTGGACCAGTAAATAAAGGAAGAGGAGGAAGAGGAGGAGTATATGGACAAGAGGAAAGGAAGAGGAAAATAGATGGATAGAGAAAGAGAAAAGGAAGGAAGAAGAGGAAAGAGAGGAGGAGCGATAGTATGAAAAGAGTGAAGGAAGAGGAAGAGAAAAGGAAGGAGAGAGGCAGAAGAGGGAAGGAAAAAAGAGAAAAGGAAGAGAGGGAAGGTAAAGAGAGGGAAAGAAAAGGGAAGGAGGAGAGTCAGAGAAAAGTAGAGGAAGAACAAAAAAAAAAATATGGCAAAAAAAAGGTGGAATGGGAGAAAAAAAAAATTACATACAAACACAGTATATACAAATAACCCAAACGAAGAAAAATATTTAGTTCACCTTTTCTGTCGTAATAAAATAAAACACAAACTTCACATAAGGTTTGTTTGCACCATGATCATTTGTGTGCCTATAAATCAGAAACTTCAACAACGCCCTCGACTTAACTTCCTCAGCACATCCCCAACGAAACTAAAACAATAAAAAAACAGACAAACACGGAACATTTCGACTTTCCAACATCTAGAAGCTCAGGTAGACATTTAGAAAGGTAGATAGGTATATAGGGTACGTGGGTAGGTAGTCTTCTCTCCTTCTCTCTCCCTTACCTTATTCCTCCCTCGGTATAGGTCAGTAGACAGGTAAGGTAATCCGTAGGTAGCCAGGTAACGTTAGTGAGTAGGGAGATAAGTAGAAGTAGATTGGTATGGTATGTAAGGTAAGTACGGTATAGGTAAGTAGACAGGTAAGGTAATCCGTAGGTAGCCAGGTAACGGTAGTGAGTGAGGAGGTCAGTAGAAAGTTTAATGGTTGGTATGGTAGGTACGGTATAGGTAAGTAGACAGGTAAGGTGATCCGTAGGTAGATATACAGGTAGCCGGGCAGGTACGGGGCGAGGGCGGGATCCAAA
>NC_066519.1:16438648-16516148 GCF_024679095.1 Eriocheir sinensis
TCTCCTCCCTTCCCTCCCTCCTTCCTTTCACCTTTGTCCACTGGTTTCCTTTCCTCTCCTCCCTCTCGGACACCCCTTCACCCTCGCCCCTTCCCAGCTTTCCTTCTTGGCTCCTTCTGGTCGCTGCCTTCCTTTCTCTGCCTCCACTAAGCCACTAGCCGAGTCTTTGTCCTCCTAATTGGTTGTTTGCTACGGCCTCGCTTGTTGACATGGCCGGCGAGGCGGTGGTGGTGGAGTGGTTGTTGGTTGAAGTGGTGGAGTTTGCAGTGTGAGAGAGACAACAGACGGATAACACTAGCTACCATTTTTCACCTCCAACCAACACCATCATCACCATACCATCAACACTACTAGGGAAGATAAAGAGGGTGTTGGTGGGGTCAATAGCCAGCCAGCAGCGTGGAAGCCTAGTCGCCATAACATTACTCAGAGATGTTATTTTTATTAGCGCGCGGTAAGAATAGGAGGGAGGCGATGTTTATTGAAAAGCCGAGATGAGAAATGTGTTTATATCCGCGACGAAGAAGAAGAAGAGGAGGAAGGAGAAGGAGGAGGAGAAAAAGATGATGATGAAGAAGAGGACGAAGATGAAGACGAAAGTGGGGATGAAGAGGAGGATGAAGATGATAAAGAAGAAGAAGAAGAAGAAGAAGAGAAGAAGAAGAAGAAGAAGAAAAGAAGAAGAAGAAGAAGAAGAAGAAAAGAAGACGAAGAAAAAGAAGAAGAAAAAGAAGACGAAGAAAAAGAAGAAAAACAACAACAACAACAAGAGAGAGAGAGAGAGAGAGAGAGAGAGAGACGGCAAACCAAACTCTATTACGTAAACATTAACTTAACATTCCCTCGGGCAGGTCAGGAACTTAAAGGAAGCTTCCCTCTTTTAATTCCCTTCCTCCTCTTCCTCTCTTCACCTTCCCTCTTCTCTTCGCCTCACCCTCTTCACGGCTCCTCCCTTTCTATTTTTGTTTGCCCCTTTCAACTTTTTTTTCCTCTTTACTTACATATTCCCTTTTGTTTTCTCCCTTTTTTTGCTTCTTTCATTTTTTTTTCCTGGTTTTCATCTTTCCTTTCAGTCTCCCTTTTTGGTTTCCTTCTTCCGTTTCTACTTTTCCTTCCCTCTTTTGTCTTTTCCTTCCTTTCCCTGTTCCTCTACTTCCTTATTTCACTAATGTTCTCTGATTTTCCTTTCTTTCCTCCGTTTCTTCTTGCCTCTTCGTCACTTGTCTTCCATTCTTTCTTCGTATCTTTCCACTTCCTTCTGTTTCTTTTTTCACGGTCTCAATCCTTTCCTTCCATATCTCCATTCTTCCCTAATCTTCCTCTTACCAGTTGTTCCTATCTTCCAACACACAATTTTTCCTTCCTTCCTTTCTTACCCTTCTTTAAACTCCATGCCCATTCTCTTGTTCCTCTTCTACTTTTACTTCCTTTTATCACATCTACATCAGCGTCAAGCCGTGTAGAGGCAGTGAAATGTGAACCCGTTGAAAAGGTGAAGATAAAGTCATTGTTTACGTCGTGGTTTCAAGAGGCATCGACAGTGTTAACAATCTGGGTCCAATGTTTACGTTTCACCCTTGACACTGTTTATGGGAAGACGCTGGACAGTGAGGGACCAGGGGATAGTGGTGTTGAGGGAGAAAAAAAGGACGATGACAGGAAGGGAAAAAAAGGGTAGATAGGAGGGTTAAAGAAGGGTGGATGAAAGGAAGGAAGGGAAAGTACTAAAACCAACTAATCAAACAACCTAATGTAATCTAATATAATCTAACCTAACCAAACCTAACCTTGCATAACTAGTCTAACCTACCTTGCCTAGCCAATCCAATCTTAACCAAACCTAACCTTGCATAACTAATCTAACCTAACCTTGCCTAACCAATCCAAACTTCACCAAACCTAACCTAATCTAACCTAACCAAATCTAACCAAACCTAACCTAACCAAACCCAACACCCGTAACCTTAGAAGACACATCGACACACCAAACATCACACTCACGTACTCTCTACAGTCTACACCGACCTCTCCTTCCCCAAGACCAATACTTCGGCACGGGAATATCTACACGGCGTAACATTAGCCTAGTTTCCCCTCCACTCAAGGAAAATGTGGAAGGTAAATCATTGGAATAGATGGAGGGGAGAAACGCTGCCAGGCCCCTTAATGGCTCCCCTTCTTCTCCCCTTCCTTTAGTACTCGAGGAAGAAGGGAAAAAGAGAAGGGGAGGGAAGGGGAGATAAGGAGGGGAGAGAAGGGAGGAAACAGATGCTTAGATTCAGTGTTATTTCTTTACCTTGGAGGGAAAATGGAGAGAGAGAGAGAGAGAGAGTACTATATAATATCTATGGTACAATTTCTCTTCATTATGAAACGACGACTCATTAATTATTCTCTCTCTCTCTCTCTCTCTCTCTCTCTCTCTCTCTCTCTCTCTCTCTCTCTCTCTCTCTCTCTCTCTCTCTCTCTCTCTCTCTCTCTCTCTCTCTCTCTCTCTCTCTCTCTCTCTCTCTCTCTCTCTCCCTTGCATTCCTTGGGGCAGGTTAATTACTCCTCCAAAAACTATCTCCCTTCTCTCCACGTTTCCTCCACCCTCCGGCAATTCTTCCTCCATTTCTGTTGCCTTGACATTGCCTCCCTTCCTCTCCCTTCTGCTCCTTCTCCTTCTCAGAATCCATCAAATATCACCTTCTGCAATCTTACCTTTCTCTTCCTCCTTCGTTTTTTCCTTTCCCTTTTCTCTCCTTTCTCGTTTCGCTATATCTCTTTTTTTTTTTTTATCTTTAGGTTCGTTCTAAGAATCCATCATCCATTGAATTATATTACTAGTCTATTTTTTTTCCTTTTACTTTTACTTTTTTTCCTAACTATCCCAGTCTAGTTTTATTTTTTTACTTTTCATATTCTCTCTCTCTCTCTCTCTCTCTCTCTCTCTCTCTCTCTCTCTCTCTCTCTCTCTCTCTCTCTCTCTCTCTCTCTCTCTCTCTCTCTCTCTCTCTCTCTCTCTCTCTCTCTCTCTCTCTCTCTCTCTTTCTTTCTCTCTCTCTCTCTCTCTCTCTCTCTCTCTCTCTCTCTCTCTCTCTCTCTTTTCATTTCACTTTATTCCTCAACTCCAAGCTATTTTTCTTTTTTTTTCTCATTTTCTCTCTCCTTCCCCTTTTCTCGTCTTCTCAAACTCTAACAACTATTACATGTTCCGTTCAATCTATCATTATCATATTCTCCTTTTCCTCATATTTCCTTTCCTTTCAATTATTTCCACTCTCCCTTCTGTCTCTTAATCCCTCTTCTTCTTCTCAGAATCCATCAGCAATTCAAAGTTCATTTCTTACATATATTCCCAACCTTTGATCCTCCTACCTACCTGCTCCCAATTTCCCGTTTCCAATTCCTAGCCTTTACTTTCCTTTCCTACTTTCCCCCTTTTTGAAGTTTATCTATCCCCTATTTCTTTCATTATTAATTTCTAACATATTCGTATTCCCAATCTTTGATCTCCCAACCTACTCACCTATTCATCTTTTCCCTTTTCTCCTCTATGCTGCTCCCCTATTCTCCTTTCCTTTCCCCGTCCTTTATTTCCTCTTTCTCACTTTCCCCTCTCTTTCTCTTCACTACCTAGCAAAGTGCATTAACAAATCAACAAAGAACATCACCACGACTTGTTGAATACATGCTGGAAGTCGTGCATTCAATACTAACCATAAAACGAACTTGTAGGAAGGTAGAGTCTTCTTTGGTGCGGGTATATCAAAGTCGGCGAGTACGATAGTGTTTGTGAGTTTGATGTCAACCTTTAAACGTACCACAAATGCATTCTTAAGGTGTGATCTTTGTCTGTCTCGACTTCAAAGACACATTTTAGACGTTTGGCGTTCGGTGTAGGTTTCTGCGTGTCTGTGAATGCGTGGACGAATGTATCTGTCTGTGTGTCCATGGCTATCAAACGTAGTGAATGTATGCATGCGGTGTGTGTAGGTACTGTTTCCCTCGTGTTGTGTGTGTGTGTGTGTGTCAGGGGGGGGGGGGAGTGGGGGGGGGGGCGTGTGTGTGTGGGGGGAGTGCGGGGGGGGATGTGTAATAGGCCAGAAACATTACATTGGAACGATATGATAAGGCCTGAACGAAAACTAAAGTGGATGGACGATTCTGTAACTATAAATGGTACGTGTTTTATACCAGTTCCGTATCTGTTCGTGTGCTGAAGGAAATATATGTCCTTTTAGTTTACTGTACCGTGTCCTAGTTAATGTATTTGATGGTAGGAAGTAAAAATAGATCATAACTTCAATTACGTGTCTTTGTACTCTCTTCTAGCGTCGGCGAGGGAGAACATACGATGAAATTTTAATAAACATGAATTGGACATCAGGAAACAACAATTATTATCGAAGTGAACAATTTCCTCGGCGCCGGTGAAGCCGAGAAACACGAACTTCCCGCATTTCGTAATCATTATAACGATCTTTCAATTCACTTCGGCCTCCTCTGACAACAGGTAGCTAATTAGGGAGGAATATTACCTGTATGAAAGAGCGCAATTATATATTCGCAGGTAACGACAAACTATTACTGTTATTATCTTCTTTAAATACATAGGATGGTCTTATTAAAGCCGCATCACCTGTATGGAAGCGGATAACATTCTCAAACAATTACTCGCACACTTTAAACTTTCACATGCACAGAATTTTAATGTGGCAGAACAGTAACATTTATATTCATTTCAGACACGAAGTACACAAAAACACGGTGATTCTGGAGCAGTGCAGAGAGTATAACACAATTTCTAAACATTAATCATCACTATCATCATCATTAATCACTATTAGCACACTGCAGGAGGTTAGTGCCACAATATAGTTTAATTTCCCCTCTCCATCTGGTTTTCCGTCTACCCTAAATTCTACAGTTCCTAGGTATCCAATTATTTAACTAAGACAGTATATCTCTTATCCATTCACCGCTTGATTTAACCTATGCGACCAACACAAAAAATACCCAAATGAAAACACTCTTCCATGTACCCCTAACTTCTACACTTCATAAGTTTCTATTATATTACTAAGGCTGTCCATCTCTATTCCATTCCACGCCTGATATAATCTATGCAATCAAGACTTACACAAAATACTCAAATACACTTTTTCATGTAACCCTGACTAACAATTCCTAGGCTGCCATTATATTACTAAGGCTGTCCATCTCTAATCCATTCTACGCCTGATATAACCCACGGAGTCAATCACAGTAACCTTATTCCATCATATCTTATTGAAAGGATACACAGGTAATGCATGAGTGACCTTCAGTACCTGTGCATAAGTAAACACAGGTGCCAGTCAATACTCTAGCCGGTGCTTCTTTCTGGCATTACCGAACTGTAGCATTTGAGGATACATATTTACTTGCTTTCGAAGGTTGCCGCGAGGGAATTGGTGTTGACTGACGGGTGTGACACTTACTGCATCGCTACCTGGAGAATTTCTGCAAGTGAAGTTTATCCATGACTCTATAGATGTTTACTTGTATGATTTTTTTTCTCTTCCAGGTTAACGCTCTTCCTTACTGGACTCCTATTTGAGTCTACCATTATTACTACTACTACTACTACTCTTACTACTGCTATTCTCTCCTTCCTGTCCTCCCAATCTACATACCATTCTCACTCCCTTTCTTTCCCTCCTTTCCTTCCTTCTTTCCTCCCCCCGTTACCTCTTTTTCTCTCCGTCTCTCCTTCTCTCTCTCTCCCACCTCCCTTTCCTACAACCTTACCCTCTTCTCCTCCTCAACCTCCTCCTCTTACAACTACTACTACTACTACTACTATTACTGCACCTGTAATCACCTTCCAATTCAACCTTTTCTTCTCTTTTCTTTCTTCTCCAGCATCTCTATTCACTCAGCTGTCTCCCTCCACCCTGTATTCCTCACCTCCCACCTCTCCATCCCTAGCACCTGCCTCTCCGCCCTCCTCACCTGCCCTTCCGCCCTTACCTGTCCTCCATTCAGTCACAGGTAATCACTTGCATTCCCGTTGTGAACTTTGGAAAGCCGCCGTTTCGTCCAATTTCGCGACTCCGCCATTCACTCAAGTTTCATTATTAAGAAGTTGGGGGCTGCAGACTTCCTTCCCTGCCACCCTTGAGGGAAGGACATAAGGACATACTGAGAGGAGGAAGAAAGGAGGGAAGGGGGAGGAGGAGGAGAGTAGGAAAGAGAAGGAGAGATGAAGAGAAGTGAGGTAAATGGCTGAGGAGAGAGGGAGAGGAGGCAGGAAGGACAGGAGGGTGAGACTGGAAGGAGAGCAGAACAGACTTGGAAGCCGAAAAGATTAAAAATACGATCCCAAAGTCTTTCTCTCACTTAATCTTCTTTGGCCACATTTACCAGTTTCTCTGCGTCTGCATCTCATCATTAAGTAATCAATTATCCACTATATCCTGGGTTTCAATCTCTAGTGTAATTTCATCCTGCTTCCTCTTCATTATTCTTTCATTTATCGTGTGTGGGGGGAGGGAAGGAGGGTGTGTGTGAGTGCGTGTGAGTGTGTGTGTGTGTGTGTGTGTGTGTGTGTGTGTGTGTGTGTGTGTGTGTGTGTGTGTGTGTGTGTGTGTGAGTGTGAGTGTCGCCGCTGGAGCAGGTCAGGTCAAGGCTAAGGAACGAGTTATTGATTCCACTCTTAACATGCGTGAAGTGTCGTGACTCAGCGTGATGGAGTACCGAGGAGCCTTTCCAGGTTGAGGGAGGCGGGGCGGGGCGGGGCTCAGTGACTTCAAAAGAGATGTTAAGGTCCACGGGTCACATTCCAAAACCTATCGACGCCCACACACATACATTTAACCCTATACGATCCGAGGGTAGCCAAATTTCACCTCCCCTCAGGCACTTCGATCAAAACCTTTTTTTAACTTTCCACTAGCTTCTTTTCACACATTATTCATTATTGTTTTACACTATTGATTCGGTACCAGTACTTAGTGTTCATGGGCGTTATCGTTGTTCATATAAATGAGTACGATGCTAGGAGTTACGAGCGCGGAAATTTGAAAACGTCGGATCGGATAGGGTTAAGGCGTTCGTGGGATTTGAAGGCATTTCCAGGGGTAGTTTTATGCCCCTTTACTCCTCTCTTCTTCAATATTCTCTTCTACTTCTCTCCTTCCATCTTCACTCCCTCACCTTTTGACTCGGTTTATATTTCTTCCCTTTCTCTCGCTCTTCCTCCTTTTCCACTTGTATTATTCCACCACGAACGTAAAAGAACGCTCATGGGAACGCGTCCAACCTCTTTTTTACCCTTTGGAAATGATTGATGTAGGAGAGGGCAGCGTCTAAGATTACAGGTCATATTATTAAACGTATCAGGTTCTCAGTACGGCTATTTTCCAAGGCTACAGAGAGAATTAACAGGGATTTCATGGGTGATTTTCCCGTTCAAGGCACAGAGGTCGTGTAAGCTGTCTCTGGTATCACAAAACGGTCTATGAAAATTCGAGCGACTTCTACGTTTCTTGTTTCTTTTTTTTTTTGTTGTTCCTTGCTTCCATACTTTCCTTTTTATTAATGTTTAGTTTTCCTGTTTTTCTCCTTCCTCGGTTTCCTCTCTCATTCGAGTTGTTTTCCTTTCCTTGCTTTCTTTTCCTTGTTTACTTGTTTCAGGTTTTGTTATTTGCTTTTTTTTTAACTCTTGTTTTTTGTTTGGTTTGCCTGTTTTCTTTCTTCTACCTCCTTTTCCTCCTTCAATCAGTTTTTATGTTATTCCTCGTTTTCATTTTCTTTGTCTATCTCTCCTTCACTAACTTTTTCATTCTCTCATTTATTTATTTCGTCCTTTTTAACATCTATTTTCTCTTCCATTTTGTATTTGTTTCGTAGGTTTTCTGTGTGTGCTATTTCAATCTCCTTTTTTCCTTTATTTTTCCCTTATTAAATTTTCACTATATTCCCGTGATTAATTTTCCTTCCTATCCAATTACTTGTTCATTTGTTGCTTGTCTTGTTTGCTTGATTAACTTTTCCTCCTTTCCTTTATCTTTTTCCTTTCTTGACAGTTCACTTATCTTCTTTTTCTTTTTCTTCTTTTTCTTCTTAATCTTTTTCTCCTGCTTCTTCATTTTTATTCATCTTCTTCATTTCATTTTATTCTTCCTCAATTACTAGGTTTTCCTTTTCTTCTTCTTCTTCTTCTTCTTCTTCTTCTTTCTCCGTCTTTCTACTCATTGTCATTTTTTGTATAATTCGTAAAAAAAAATAATTATCGTTCTTCCTTCGCTCCTTGCTTGTTCAATATTCTCCTCTACTTCCCTCCTTCGTTTTTCTTCCTTCATTCCTCGTTCTTCAATATTCTCTTCTACTTCTCTCTTTCCATCTTCACTTCCTCCCCTTTTGACTCAGTTTATATTTCTTTCCTTTCTCTCGCTCTTCCTCCTTCTCCTCTTTTATTAGTTCACCTTTCCTCTTCCCTCGTTTCCTCCTTCAATATTCTCTGCTCCTTCCCATGCTTTCTCTTTCCTTTCCCTTCCTCGTCTCCCTTTTCGCTATTTGTTTCCCCTCTCTCTCTCTCTTTCTCCTTTTTACTTCCTCATTCTGTTCTTGTTTCCTCTTTTCTTTCCCTTCCTCGTCTTCCTTTTCCATCATTTTTCTCTCTCTCTTTTTTACTTTTCTTTCCTCAATCTGTTCTTTTCTTTCTCTTCCTCGTCTGCTATTCATTTATTTTCATCTTTTTTTTTCTTTTTCTCGGTGTTCCTCTCCTTGCCTTGAACTTTCCTCCCTTTCCTTACCTTTTCCTTTCTTACTGTCCTCTCTCCCTCTCTCTCTCTCTCTCTCTCTTTCCTCCTTCACCTCTCCTCATCCATCACAGCCTCATTTTCCTCTCTCCCTTTTCCTCCTTTCCATCCCTCACTATTCCCTATTTATTATTCAATTTTTTCTATCTCCCTTTTCTCTTTTTCCTCACTTTTTCTTTTCTTACTTCACTCTCTCCCTTTCCTCTCCTCTAATCACCCATTTCAACCTTATTTTCCCCTCTCCCTCCTCCTCCTTTTCCTCCCTTCCTCTTCTGCCCCATCTTCTACCTCTTCTTCCTTCACCCTTTTCCTCCCTTACCTTCCTTCCTCCCTTAATTCGCCTTTCCTCCTTCCTCTGTGGCCCTAATTCCATTAATTCACGTGGCTAACATCGACCCGGGAAGGGAGGAAAGGAGGGAAGAGAGAGGGGAAGGGAGTAGGAAGGGGAGAAGGAGGGAAGAAGGAAAAAGGATGTGTAAGGAGGAGGAGGAGGAGGGGGAGGAGGAGGAGGAAGAGGAAGAGGAAGAGGAAGAGGAAGAGGAGGAGGAAGAGGATGTGATGGGATGTGTAAAGGAAGGATGGTAGTCTCTCTCTCTCTCTCTCTCTCTCTCTCTCTCTCTCTCTCTCTCTCTCTCTCTCTCTCTCTCTCTCTCTCTCTCTCTCTCTCTCTCTCTCTCTCTCTCTCTCTCTCTCTCTCTCTCTCTCTCTCTCTCTCTCTCTCTCGTTCTTATCTTCTCTCCTTCCTTTCTTTCCTATCTCCTTTCCTTCCTTCTCTATCTTCTTTATTTTATCTCTCTCTGATAACAAAGCCTCATTTAATATAACCAACCGATCATCTTCCGCCTCCCTTTCACCCCCTCCCTTCCTTACCCTTTCCTCCTTTCCCTTCACATCCTCCTTCTCCTGAACATCTCTCTTTTTCTCTCCCTCTGTCCCTCTCGTTTTCCCTGATAGCAAAACCTTACAAAATATCACCAAACCGATCATCTTCCTTCCCCTTCCACTCCCTTCCCTTTCCTTCCCTTCCTCTCAACCTTCTCCTGGACATCTCTCTCTTTCTCTCCCTCTGTCCCTCTCCTTTTCCCTGATAACAAAACCTTACAAAATATCACCAAACCGATCATCTTCCTTCCCCTTCCACTCCCTTCCCTTTCCTTCCCTTCCTCTCAACATTCTCGCGGATATTAAACTCGGTATTCCGGGGCTCAAATTTAATAGCCTCGGCCCCGCGTCTCCTGTGCCTTCATAACCCTGTCAATATATTTCACCTCGGGCAGGGCGGCTTAGAAAGGTGATCGCGCCAATGCATTACCTCTACTGTAATTAGATTTACTCTCACCTGGGGAAAAGATGAGATGATGGGAGGAAGGAAGGAAGGAAGGAAGGAAGGAAGGAGATGTGGTATATAAGTGAGATGTGATAATGGGAGTGAGTGAAAAATATGAAAGGGGAAAGAAAAAGAAATGGAAAGAGGGAAAGAAAAGTAGGAAAGGGAAGGAGGGCAGAAGGAAGGAGAGTGAGTGAGGAAACGTGATAAACAAATGGGATGAGGTAATGGGAGTGGACGAAGAAGGAAAAAGGTGCAAGAAAAGAGCTGGAAAGTGAAAAAGAAAAGTAGAAGAGGGCAGGTAAGTTAAGGAAGGAAGGGCAAAAGGAAGGAGAGTGAAGTTACATGGTAAATAAATGGGCAGAGTTGAAGAAGGAGAAAGAAGTAAGAACAGAGGTGGAAAGAGGGAAAGGCAGGTAGGTAAGGTAAGGTAAGGATCGAAGGACAGAAGGAAGGAGGGAAGGAGAGTGAGTGAGGTAACGCGCCAAATAGAAAAATAGCACCAGGCGGGATGTGGTAATGGACGGAGATGAAGGAGACGAAAAGGAAAATGCGGTAGAGGAGAAGGAAAAAGGAGTTGAAGAGGGGACACGAGAGGTAGAATAGGCGAGATAGCGTTACGAGAGGTGGGGACGAATAGGGTAAAGGAGAAAGGGATAAAGCAAGGAAACAGCAAAAAGGGAAGGAAAAAGAATGAATGGCAGAAAGGAGAAGGAGAGGTTGCAGGAGGTGGTAATTGGACTAAAAGAGACATAGGAAAAAAAGAAGAAAAAAAAGGACACGACTGAGAAAGAGAAAAGCGAAGGGAACGAATAAAAAAAGGAAGATACGATAAAAAACAACAACAGGTAAGGAAGGAACGAAGGAAGGAATGAAGGAAAAGGTTGATGATGAGGGATAGAAGGAAGGAAAGGTTAGTGAATAATAAGGAATAGCAGAAATAAAATAAAACTATTGAAGAAAAGAGAATGAAGGAGTGAATTCAGGAAAACGTATGATGATATGGAATAGAATTGAAGGAAGAAGTATAGTCGATGAAGATAGTTAGAAGGATAGGAAGATAGATAGAAGATAGGAAGATATATTAAAAAAAAAAAGGTCAGGTAATGTTTTGAAGGAAGAAGTATAGTGAATGAAGATAGATAGAAGGATAGGAAGACAGATAGAAGATAGGAACATAATAGATTAAAAAAGGATTAAAAAAGGTCAGGTAATGTTTTAAAAGGCAGAAAAAGGTCACGGAGAATGTATGAGGTTAAAAGGAGATAAACTACTTTGCTGAACGGTAGGCGGGATAAAAAATAAGAGCCAAAAGGTGTAAGAAAGACCCCGAAATTAAATTAACCAATCCCAGCCAATTAGAGAAGCTTTTACACCTGTCGAGGATGATTACTGATGAATTGCCCCCCGTGAGAAAGTTTTACCTGTGCTCGAAACGGTGGAATAAGTGAATCAATAAAACTCTATGTATCTTTTGGTTATTATAATACCTTGTCTATTACTCTTACTTCGTTTGCTCATATTATTACTGGCACAACGATAACATAACATCAGTAAAATCAAAAACTTCCTCATCACCACCCATTATTACCATCTTCTCAGCTCCTTACATCTACACATCCCTCTTTTTTTTTTTTTTTTTTTTGCTTTTTCAACATCTGTAAGTGTCTTTTTCTCTCTAACTCTTCATTCACATCCTATATCGTTTTTTTGTTTATCTACTGCTACTACTACTACTACCTCTATCTACCTCTACTCTACCTTCTCCCTCATTTTTTTTTTTTTTTTGCTTTTTCAACATCTGTAAGTGTCTTTTTCTCTCTAACTCTTCATTCACATCCTATATCGTTTTTTTGTTTATCTACTACTACTACTACTACTTCTATCTACCTCTACTCTACATTCTCCTCCTTTTCCTCCTCCCCTTTCTCTTACATGAAAAAGTACCATCAACAACAACAACAACAACGAAGAGAATAGAGGTACAGAGGTAAAGATAGAAAGTAAAGAAGGTAAAAAATAAAAAAAAACGATGAAGAAGAAGAACATATACAAGAAATCTAATGTGTGTGTAAACGAACAAAAAGAGGATGTTTTGAACCACCATTACCACCACTACTATTACTACTACTACTACTACAACGACTATTATTTCTGGGACCTCAAGTAAAATGTGAAAATACTCCCAAAACGACGACGCGGTACACAGAGGAGACATTTTAATATTTCACAACGCCAGCATTTGAAACATACGAAGAGAGAATAATATATAATGATCGTAAGTGCCACCCAAGCGAACCCAACCCAACTCAACCCACCTGGCCACAACCAACCTCCCTCTCGCCTGAAGATAAGAGGTTACAGGAGGTTAGGTTAGAGCAAGACGGCCGGTTATGTACGAGACTTATTTTTGTGTTATGTTTTTGAGTCTTGCGGGAAGGGACGTGAAAGAATAATGCTAACCAATGACGCAGCGAGAAAAAAATTAGAAAGGAGGGATGTTTGTGTTTATTTTTGGTGTTGTTTAAATGCCTCGCTCTCCCTCATTTTGCTTCCATCTTTGTATAGTATTGTAAGTATTAGATAGATAGATAGATAGATAGATAGATGCGAGAAGATAGATAGAGGAGAGATGGCTGGTTTTATTTTTTGGTGTTGTTTTTATGCCTCTCTCTCCCTCATTTTGCTTCCATCTTTGTATAGTATTGTAAGTATTAGATAGAGAGATAGATAGATAGATAGATGAGAGAAAATAGAAAGAGGAGAGATCGCTGGTTTCATTTTTAATATTGTTTCCCTCTTACATTTTTTCCCTTTTTCTCCTTTTCTTTCCTCCTTGTATATAGTATTGCATGTATACGATAGATAAACAGAGATAGATAAACATATGCAATAATAAAAAGAGGGAAAGTAGAGTTTATTTTTTTCTTCTCTCGTTGTGTAAAATAGTGCGTATAAAAAAAAAAGATAGGTAGATAGATATAGACAGATAGATAGACAGAAAGAGAGAGGGACTTCCCCATCCATAAAAAAAACTCGCATTAAACTATTTACCACCACCATCAAAACGCTCAACGAAATAACAACAAAATCCACATAAAAAAACAAAACAAAAACAAAAAGGACGCTCCTGAATAATTTAACCTTCACACTCTCGCCTCTCCCACATCTGGCTCGGTGGTACGTTACATCGACTCCATATCTAGCGGTCCAGGGTTCGAGGGTTTCTGAGGCGTCGTGTAGTAGTTAAGAAAATCGTCATATAGTAAAAAAAAAGACGATAAAGTAAAGATGTGAAGGAAGAATTTTATATAGAGAGCGTTAGTGTTTCTAGGAGGAAAATCAATGCTTCCTTTTATTCGTAATCAAGTCTTCTTTAAACACGTAAGTACTTGTAAGAGGATAAGAAGTTCGCAAGAGTCTTTTCGTACTCTTGAAGGTACTCTAATGTCTTATTCACAACTTTTTTCCGTCCTTTCTTACTCATCTCTTAGTCTGCTTCCAAACACGACATTAGTATTTAATCACATTCTTCACCATCTATCTTCTACCATCACCATCATCGTCTACCATACTCATCTCACCTCTTTAACCTTCTACACACCCATCATCTCTGTTGTTCATCGTCTGCAACTGTCTCTATACTCCAATAGGTAATTTGTAACGTATCATTTATAAACTTTTTTTTTTACGTCTACGCGCTCCAGGCCGTCATGGCGCAGGCAAGTGTTTATAGTGACGCCGTCTTCTCTTGCCGTCATTATTTCCTTCTACGTCTACTTTCAGATACTTAACCTAACCACTCAGTCAAGTCACCATCGTCACCCATCTTGCACATCTTTCCTGTTTTTTTTATATTTTTTTTATCATCTGCAAGTTTCTTTTTCTTCCCTCATCTGTAAGTGTCTTTTTCTACCCTTGAATCTACTCACTAACTCCTTATTCACAAGCTTTACAGTCTTTACTTCTTCCATCGTCCTCTTCATCCCCATCCTCAACCATCTAGACACCCCTCACCCTTGTCTTTCATTATCAACCCCCTAGACCTTTTCCCCCACGTATCTCAACACCACAGAATCAGCACCCAGACTTTCACAGCATCACTAGTCTCTCTTCGTACCACAACCATCTAGACACTCTTCACCCTTGTCTTTCATTATCAACCCCCTAGACCTTCTCCCCCACGTATCTCAACACCACAGAATCAGCACCCAGACTTTCACAGCATCACTAGCCGCTCTGTCAGTGTCTCTCTTCGTACCTTGACCTTGCTGCTTTACCTCAAGGCGAGAGTCGAACCCGTTTTTATATCGGTATGCCCCAAAACCTGTCGGGGTGAGTGTTAGCGAGAGAGAAGAAAAAGTAGAGTGGTATTATCTTAGTACTGGTCTGTCTCTCTGTCTATCTGTCTGTCCCTATCTCTCTCCCTCTCCCTCTCTCTCTCTCCCTCTCTCTCTCTCGCTAGTGTGATAAACTGTATGGCTCTGAGCAAAATTGGGTTGGATATATTGGCTTCAGGGGCATAACACTGCATGAATCAGTAACATTTGCCTTCTGTTTTAATATATTAGCTTACCACTCCTCCCTCCCTCCCTCTCCTCCATCCCTTCCCTTCCCTCCCTCCTCTTCCTCCTCCTCCTCCTCATACATCCCGTTGGCCTTGTGAAAACTGTCTGCATTTATTAACTCTCTCTCTCTCTCTCTCTCTCTCTCTCTCTCTCTCTCTCTCTCTCTCTCTCTCTCTCTCTCTCTCTCTCTCTCTCTCTCTCTCTCCCGGCCATTAGAATACAGAAAAGGAGAAAATGGAAGGGAATCATTTACAGAGACACATTTTTTTAAGGGTAGAATTTCTGCGGCTTCCTTTTGTTTTGTATTCCTTGTCTGGTGAAAATTAAACTGCAGTGTGTGTGTGTGTGTGTGTGTGTGTGTGTGTGTGTGTGTGTCTCTAGGTGCTAATAAAAAGACACAAGTAATCACCCACAAATTCCCACAAGACTCCTTCACCAAATCTACTCTCCCGGAAAACGATCTCCTTCCCCCTCCTTCAATAAGTGGACGCTATTGTTTATATCTCCTCCTCCTTTGACCCTTCCATAACTCCTGGTAATGCACGGGACCATCAAGAGCTGCTGCCTGCCTTCTCTGCTCGCTTCCGTTCCCTTCTCGCTTCGCCCAATCAGACTCGCTTCACAAAATAATTCCTTTCGTTACCCACGTCTGGTTTAAGAGTTGTTTCTAGACGCCTTGATTGGAAGACATAAGATTCATTTGACTGTATTTCTCCTTACTTTTCTTCCTCTAACCACCGAGTCTTCTTTGTTTTGCTTCTTTTGTTCGCCTTTCAAGTCTGTTTCGAGTAGATTGGTTGTTTGCGAGTCGCCTGGATTGAAAGACATAAGATTCCTTTAACTGTATTTCTCCTTTCATTTCTTCCTCTAACCGCTAAGTCTTCTGTGTACACTCCTTTCGTTCGCCTTTCTAAGTCCGTTTCGAGTAGTTTGGTTGTTTGCGAGTCGCCCTGATTGAAAGACAGAGGGTATCTTAAACCGTATTTCTTCTTTCATGCGTCCTTCTAATTGCCGAGCCTTCTTTGTTCTCCTCCTTTAGTTCGCCTTTCAAGTCTGTTTCGAGTAGTTTGTTTGTTTGTTTGAGTGAACGAAATGGATGCTCATTTTGTTCTTTTGCTTACGTTTTTTTTCTTCTTTTCTTTCGTTCGTCGGCCTTTCATTCACTCTCAGTTGTTCTTTCTTTCTTTTTCTTTTTTTCCTTTTTTTGTGTGTTTGAGTTTTTGTTTTTCCATTCTTTCTTTCTTTCTTTCTTTCTTTCTTTCTTTCTTTCTTTCTTTCCTTCTCTCTCTCTTTCTTTCTTTTCTTTCTTACTCTCTTTTTCTCCCCATCCCGCCTCAACACATGAACCGCTGACACACACACACACACACACACGCACACACACACACACACACACACAAACACACACACACACACACACACACACACACACACACACACACACACACACACACACACACAGCACTGCAAGGGACATCTCACACACAGAAGACTCATTGACGTGTAAACCGATCTTGTAAACCAACCTCACCAAAACGCCTTTCTTCTACAACCCTGGCCATGTCTTGCTACGAGGAGGATACCCAAGCCATCTCCGGCCCTAGACACGTGCAAGGCTTCCTCTGGCGCTCTTCCAGACACAAACAGATACCTAAAAGTTCTCGCCTGACAGAGAATTCGTATCGAGAGTCGGGACCTCCTCTACCTACCTCCCTTCCTTTCCCCCTCTTTCTCCCTCCTGCCTCTTAATGATGCTTTGCCTCCTCCACTGAAGCCCCTAATGACCCCTCTCCAATGGGTTCTATGCCTCGTCTTCCCTTCTCTCCCTGATGACAACACTTAGAAGGATCAGCAAGCTTGAGTTGTTTGTTGTTTCCGTTGTTGGATCGAGTGGGAGCATGGAAGAGGGTGGGAAAGGCAAGGGAAAGGAAGGGAAAGGAAGGCAAGGGATGGAAAAAAAAGACAAAATAAAGAGGGAAAACGAAGACAAGGGAGAGGAAGAAAAAGAAAGACAGAGGAAGATGAAGGGATCATAAGTCGATTAAGGGAAGAGAAAGAAAAGGAAAGGAAGGCAAGGGATGGAAAAGAAAGACAAAATAAAAAGGGAAAACGAAGACAAGGGAGAGGAAGAAGAAGAAAGACAGAGGAAGGAGAAGAGATCATAAGTCGATTAAGGGAAGAGAAAGGAAGGAAAGAAAGTGTATATTAGAGAAATGAAAAGCGTAGTGCAACATGTATAGTAAAAGTGTAAAGTGCAGAGATGAAGTAAAGTATGCGTATGGCTGCTTAAATAACGCCTGCGAAAATGAGGTTATACAAATGAAATCAATGAGTTATATTATTTTGGACTGATAGAAGATGCAGGTTAGACTTTACTTCTCTCAGGTATGGGAAGGTATGGGAACGTCACCTACAATACACATACACTCCATATTTGACCCACACAATAAAACACTCACACATCAATAAACTTTCAAACTTTAGCCATACCATACATATTGGAACATCACCTATCCTATCACACACACACACACTCACACATAACTTACCATACACACGCTACCATACACATACACTCTCCATACTTAACCCACAATATATAAACACACACACACACACACACACACACACACACACACACACACACACACACACATCAATAAACTTTCATATCTTAGCTATACCATACATATGAGAACATCACCTGTCACACACACATTCAAACATAACCACCCACACACACACCCTCTGCATACTTAACCGTGCAAAACAACACACACACACACACACACACACACACACACACACACACACACACACACACACCTTTCCACACCTGTATAAGTAGAGCCAATCATTACCTGACACACACTCATATATAACCCCCCCCCCCCCCCCACACACACACACACACTCTGCATACTTAACCAACCGTACAAAAAACAATAGCACCCACACACCTTTCCACACCTGTATGTATAAGTGGAGCCGATCATTACCTGACACACACACACACACACACACACACACACACACACACACACACACACACTCAAACATGACCACCCACACACACACACTCTACGTACTTAACCAACCGTACAAAAACAACAACACACACCCACACACACCTTTCCCCACCTGTATAAGTGGAGCCAATCTGTACGGCTTTCCGCCCGGCCGACTGAAACACTACACTTTAAGGAGGCAATTTGTCAGGCTTCTGCTAATCACCCCCGTCCGCCAACGCACACACGAACACACCAATACACGAGCACTCTATCTTCGTCAAACTGCAGCGTCCCTCGATGGCTAAATAGAAACTGTCAACCTCGTCCCAAAAATAGAATAGTGCAATTATAAAACGTCGTTCCTCTCGTCCAACTTACTAATGCAGGAGGTCACCGGAGTCTTCACTTATTTATCTGTTATATCGGTAAACTTTGGATCAGCCTTTTCTTCCCTCGACTGTGCCTCCTCCCTCTCCGTTACTCTTTCTAACGGGGAGAGTGGGAAAGATGGGTCCAAAGGCTGATAATGAATTATAAAAAGAGAATCGATGTTTATTCCCAAGAGACTCTGATGCCGTCAACGAATATATTACTTTTATGAACGTTTTTTTTCCCGTCTCTCTTTTTTTTAGATTCAGAACAAGTTAAAAGCGTTATGAGTTTTTTTATGCCTTTCATTGTTTTATATTCGGAACAAATTTGGCGTTATGGTCGTCTTATCTTTTTGTTTCGTAGTTTCAATGAATGCGAAATCTTAAAACAAAGTGAACTGTGCCATTATATCAAACTTCATCGCCCCCACTATAGAGAATCACTTACAATTCCTCAATATAATCAACTTCATCTATATGCATCTACACACACATCTACGAATCTAAAGGTCATTTTCTTAAACATTTCAGCGTCCAAGCACACATAATTGACAAGGCTTTCATACGGGGGCAGTTCCAGGGGTAGTTTTATGACCCTCTGTACCATGAACCTAAAAGAACTCTCATTAGAACCCGACTGACCTCCTCTTCGGCCTTTGGAAGTAGTTGATGTGAGGGGTGGCAGCGTCTGACAACTACGATCTACTTTCCTTCACCTCCACCTATTTCTCACTACCTCTCCATCTATCCGAGCATCAATATTCTCTCTCCAAGGATGGGAAAACAATATGCCTTCAAGGGGTGCATCTCTTAAGTTAGATGGAGAGGCTGAACAAGGGTAGGAGAGAAGGGCAGGGGACGGAAGGAAAGTCAATGAAACGTAAGGCAAAGGAAGGGAAGGGAAGAGAAGGGGACGGAAGTTAATAGAGGGGAAGGCGAAGGAAGGGAAGGAAGCAGAATGGAAGGAGAGGAAATACATGAGAAGGCAAAGGAAAGGAAGAGAAGGGAAGGGAAAGGAAGGAAAGGGGAAGGGATCAGAAGACGATGAGGGGAAAAGAAGGGAAGGGAAGGGAAGGGAAGGGAAGGAAAGGAAAGGAAAGGGAAAGGAAGGGAAGAAAAGGAAAGGAAAGGGAAGGGAAGGGAAGGGAAGGGAAGGGAAGGCAACAGATGGGAAGGGAAGGAAAGAAAGACAAGGAAAAGGAAGGAACAGAAACTTAAATAAAGGTGAAGATAACTTAATATGATGAAGGGAAGGGAAAGCAAGGGAAGGGAAGGGAAAGCAAGGGATGGAAAAGAAAGATAAAATAAAGATGGAAAAACAGGACAAGGGAGAGGAAGAAGAAGAACGCCAGAGGAATGGAAAGGGATCAGAAGTCGATTAAGGGAAGAGAAAGGAAGGAAAGGGAAGGGAAAGGAAAGCAAGGGATGGAAAAAAGACCAAAAAAGGGAAGGAAAACGAAGACAAGGGAGAGGAAGAAGAAGAAAGACAGTGGAAGGGGAGGAGATCAGAAGTCGATTAAGGGAAGAGAAAGGAAGGGAAGGGAGGGAAGGGAAAGACAAGGGAAGCCGTCTACACAACACTGAGAAGCCAATCCAACAAATCGGTTTCTCGTGAGTATGAAATTCATTTGCATATAAATGAGACCCGCCTGAGAAGACCTATACTGTCACCCCTTGTGCTGGGGGAGAGAGAGAGAGAGAGAGAGAGAGAGAGGGGGGGGGGTAAGTATATAGGTAGGGAGGTTGGTAGGTTGGTAAGTAGGTAGGTAGATACTGGTGGGAGACATTGGCTGAGTGGTTAGCGTGCGGGCGCTGAGGACCGCCTATCAATCCGGACTCTAGATTCTCGCTCTAAAGAGGATCAAAGATTAGCTCCGGGGGGCAGCATGAGTCAAAGCAAGATGGCGCCACTATAAACATTCGCCTGCGTCATAACGGAAACCAACCAAAAGGCGCCATGGTTTAGGTGTTCAGGAAGTGGGAGGGGATAAGGGACTGGAAGAAAAGGGTACAACAGCAAAAGGAGGGAAAGGAAGAGCGAGAGGGATGATCCTTCTCGTGCTAACCGGCAGAAGAATGTTCCCCGACCTTCTCTCGGTCTTGTAGGAAGCCAAATTGATTTTTCGCTCCATTACCGCGATGAAAAAAGCGACACGAGCGGAAGGTACAAAAAAGAAGGAGCCGTGTTGGTGAATTCCTGACACACACACACACACACACACACACACACACACACACACACACACCAATCCCTTCACATCTCCGCATTCCTTTTATTCTCCTCTTTTTTTTCCTCCTCCTACTCCTCCTTCTCCTCTTCACTCTTAACATTGCAATTTTACCTTAACTAAATAAAAAAGTAAACATAAGTAAGCAGTGCAAAATAAACTCTAAAGTAACATAAAACAAAGATAAAAAACAAACAAACAATATCTCACTTCCTCTCTCTCTCTCTCTCTCTCTCTCTCTCTCTCTCTCTCTCTCTCTCTCTCTCTCTCTCTCTCTCTCTCTCTCTCTGACGGATAAAAAAAAAAAGATGTATAGTACTTACGCTCCAGCTGTTTGTGTGTTTGTTTGTTTGTGTCTCGGCTTACCTGTAAAGAAAATTAGGTAATTATTTTTTGAGGTACATAAAGGCGATTAAAGATGAAAGGAATATATTACTTTCTCTATAAATAAGAACATAAGAACATAAAGAGTCTGCAAGAGGCCGCTGGGTCTATACAAGGCAGCTCCTGTGAACCTAACCACACCTAACTTTACTGTCCACGAATTTATCTAATCTTTTCTTAATGTCTGCCTATGTTCCTGTCTGTATGTTTGTCTATAACCCTCTCCCTCTCCCTCTCTCTCTCTCTCTCTCTCTCTCTCTCTCTCTCTCTCCACACACAAGTTATGCCTCCTGAGACCCACGTGTCTGTACTCTAACTTGGAGGTGAGTGGAGGAATGGAGGGGTGGATGAGGGAATGGGTGGAGGAATGGAGGGGTGGAGGAGGGAACGGGTGGAGGAATGGAGGGGTGGAGGAACGGAGGAATGGAGGGATGGAAGGGGTGGAGGCTAAGTTGTTAAGTTTTACCTCGGTGGAACAAATTTTCCCTGCATAAAAAAGACAGACTCTCTCTCTCTCTCTCTCTCTCTCTCTCTCTCTCTCTCTCTCTCTCTCTCTCTCTCTCTCTCTCTCTCTCTCTCTCTCTCTCTCTCTCCCCAGGTGGCTGTTATTCCCATTTCCCATTTCCTGGTCCTCGTCCTCGTCTCACTAATTTCACCTGTCACATCTGTCGATAGCCGTGTTGTCACCTGTCCGCTCGCCCCGCCCCGCCCCGCCCCGCCCCGCCCCGCCCTTCCACCGCTCCCTCGCTAAACAGAAACTAATGATACGTTTTCTCCACCACGGTAGCGCTCAGTAACACAGTCGCTGCCTCGGTCTTCCAGGAAAAGGTTGTGTGTGCTAAGAAGTCTGTCCGTCACTTTGGGTAGCCATTGGAAGCAGATTATCAGTGTAAGTTTGGCGGATAAATAACGTACATACATACATACATAATAAAACAAACAAACATGAGTGATTTTTTAAAATATATAACGTACATACATACATACATTCATACATACATACATAAAACAAACATAACACATTTTTTTTCCACAATATAAAACGCACATACATTTTTCACAATATATAACCTACCTATTTACATACATACATTCATACATAACACAATTATTTTCACAACAAATTAGACAGCTTTTAAGAGCGACAAAAGGATAATGAAAGAAACCCCGCTGAAGTAATGGTCCTTAATTAAACATAAATGAAAAAGTCAACAGAATGGACTCCTAGTTTTGATGATGGGATAAAGTAAAAGTAATAATAATGATAATAATGTTAATAATAATAATAATAGTAATGGGCACTTTAACCTACTCGTATTAATATATCCCAACTCTTAATATCATGCAAATTTTAAAGCTTTTTAGTGAACAAACAAATCAAATATTAAATAGTATACAAAAAACATGAATAAATATAGATTAACATATTTATTAGTAATATTTCCAGCATAAGCCTTTTTTCTCACTCTCATTAATCCCCTTTTCGTTATCTATAGTTATACCTTCATTCCTTTGCCCTCTTTATCTATCTAAGTATCTATATCAAACTATCTACCCATTCACCTATTTGTTTATCGACCCATTCATCTATCTACCTATCTATCCATCTATCTGTTTCCATTTTCTTTCTCCGCCTAAGGGTTCGAGGGGAGACTATCGTGTTTACATCTTAATTCCAGGCGCTCCAAGGGTCGGCATTCGGGGGGCTCTTAGGGACCTGTTGCTGCTGCCTCCGTCTTTATGGAAATTCGGGGGTCTCTCTTTTGATAATCCGTGTGTGTGTGTGTGTGTGTGTGTGTGTGTGTGTGTGTGTGTGTGTGTGTGTGTGTGTGTGTGTGTGTGTGTGTGTGTGTGTGTGTGTGTGTGTGTGTGTGTTTTAAATGGTCACTCCTGTTCCATTTTTTCCACTATATCTGTATCTGTTTGTCTCTTTCCTTGTCTTTGTCTGTCTGTCTCTCTCTCTCTCTCTCTCTCTCTCTCTCTCTCTCTCTCTCTCTCTCTCTCTCTCTCTCTCTCTCTCTCTCTCTCTCTCTCTCTCTCTCTCTCTCTCTCTCTCTCTCTCTCTCTCTCTCTCTCTCTCTCTCTCTCTCTCTCTCTCTCTCTCTCTCTCTCTCTCTCTCTCTCTCTCTCTCTCTCTCTCTCTCTCTCTCTCTCTCTCTCTCTCTCTCTCTCTCTCTCTCCTACTGCTATACATTTTCCAGGCTTCTAAAAAATGCATTAAACTCCTCCCATTTCAAGACAGAATTCATTGTTTTAGATTAGAACTTCCCCGCCTACGTATACCTGGATCTTATTTACCTGAACCTCCCCTTCAGACTCTAAGTGTAATTTCTCTTCCAACTACACACGGAAAAACATATTACTCTCCTCCCTCACCTTCTTTTGTTTCCCCTCTCTTTCCTTTTTCCACCTTCTCTTATTATCTGTTTCTGTTTCTGCTCCTTTTTTTCATTTCCACTTTTCTTTCTCTCTTTCCTTTCTTCTCCTCTCGCTTTCTCCTTTACTACTTCTGCGTCTGTTGCTGCTCCACTATTTTATTCTCTTGTTCTCTGCATTTCCACTTTTACATCCTCCTTCTCCTCCTCCTCCTTTCTCTTTCCTTCCTCTTCCCTTCCCGTTCCTCCTCCTTCTTCTGCTACTACTACTGTTTTTGCTCTCTATCTCCACTTTTACATCGTCCTCTTCTTTCCTCCTCCTCCTCCTCCTCCTCCTCCTCCGCCACCGCCCCAGCATATACTTTCTGATGTTTCCTCCATTTTTCCTCCTCCTCATCCTATTTTCCCTCTTGTTTGTAGGCTTTTACCTCCGTTTTCTCTTCCTGGTCTCAAGTGTTAAGTCCCACCTCGCCTCTTACTCCTGTCTCTCTCTTTCTCTCTTTCTCCTTCGTTCTTTACTTTCTTTCCTTTCTCTCTTCTTGCCTCGACTTTATTTTCCTTTCCTTTACTTTTTTATCCTCTGACTGTTTTTTTTTCATTATTATTTTTTCTGCTTCTTTCCTTCCTTCCTTCCTTCCTTAGTTTCCTTCTTTCGTCTTGTCATTCTTGCTGTTTCCTTTTCTTTCTTTTTCTTTATTCTTACATTCTCGTTTCTTTTTCTTTGTTTTCTTTCTCTTTCTTCTCCTTCTTCTTCTTCTTCTTCTTCCTGTTCACGTTTCTTTATCTTCCGTTCCTTCCTATTGTCTTTTCTCCTTCCCTTATCTTCCCCTTCTCCTCTCTTTCCTGTCCTTTCTTTCCTCTCATCCACTTTTTCCTTCCATCCCTTCTCTTTCTTTTTTTCTTTTTCTCTTATGTGTTTCTTCTTCTTCCTTTTTTTATTTATGTTAGTTTATCTTCCTTTCCTTCCCTATTGTTTCTCTCCCTCCTCTCTTTTCTTCCTTCCCTTTCCTCTCCTTATCTTTTTTCCTTTCATTCTTGCTCTTTACTGTACTTACTCTTTCTTTCCTCTCTCTTGTTCGTTGCTTCTTCTTCTTTTTATTTTTCTTCTTCTTCTTCTTCTTCTTCTTCTCTTGTCTCTCTCTCTCTCTCTCTCTCTCTCTCTCTCTCTCTCTCTCTCTCTCTCTCTCTCTCTCTCTCTCTCTCTCTCTCTCTCTCTCTCTTCTTTTTCCTTCCTTTCCTTCCATTTTTTCCTTTCCTCTCACAGACTGGCTTTCGTACACCTTCGCTTTTGCTCCCATCCATTACCTGCAATCACTATCTTTCTCCCTCTCTTTCCTCTCTTCTTTTCTCTCCACTTACCTTCTTTTTTTTTCGTTTCCGTATTCGTTTTCTCTTGCAGGTTAGCTTTTGTTGCACATGTTTTTTTTTTCTTCTTTTTGTCCTAGCTATTATTACTCCTGATCTTGCT
The DNA here is from genome assembly GCF_024679095.1 of Eriocheir sinensis. Lineage (NCBI taxonomy): Eukaryota > Metazoa > Arthropoda > Malacostraca > Decapoda > Varunidae > Eriocheir > Eriocheir sinensis. Next base: position 16,463,170 of record NC_066519.1, read on the forward strand.
TCCATCTTTGCTATTTCCTCTCCTTTCCTTCTCTTTTCTCTCTCATGTTTGTTTCTTCTTCTTCTTCTTCTTTTTCTTCTTTCTCTTCTTCCTGTTCACGTTAATTTATCTTCCTTTCCTTTTCCTTCTCTCTCCTCTCCTCGCTCACATAATCTCTCCTCCTCTATATTTCCCTCTTACTCCTTTCCATTCCTTCTCTTTCTCTCCTTTCTTTGGTTGGTTGATTCTTGTTGCATATTTGTTTTTTCCCCTCCTACCTATAATTGCTTACCTCTCTCTCTCTCTCTCTCTCTCTCTCTCTCTCTCTCTCTCTCTCTCTCTCTCCTTTTCATTCCTTCTCTCTCTTTCCGCTCGCCTCTTGTTGCACACTTATTATTTTTCCTTCCCTCTCTCTCCTCTTCATTCCTTCTCTCTCTTTCCGCTCGCCTCTTGTTGCACACTTATTATTTTTCCTCCGAGCTATTATTACCTGTGTTCTTGCTTTCCTCTTTCCTCTCTCACAAAATCTCTCCTCCAATATATTTTCTACTCACTCCTTTTCATTTCTTCTCTTTCTCGCCTCTCTTTGGCTGATTGGTTATTTTTGAACACTTTTTTTCTTATTTTCCTCCAACGTATTATTACCTCCATCTCTCCCTCTCTCCTCTCTCCCAGAATCTCTCCTATGTTTTTCCTTCTCTCTCCTTTTCATTCCTTCTCTTTCCCTCCTCTCACTGTTGCACACCTCAGTTTTTTCTGCTATTGTTTTTTTTCCTCCCACCCATTACCACAACCCACACTGACTTCCTCTCCTTCCCTCCTTGCCTCCTTACCTGCCATCCACTCCCTCCCTCCCCCTCCTCCTCCCTCCACCCCCCCTTCCCCTTAGAGATAAGTCTGACACGCTTAACTTGCCAACAAAAATGTTTGGAGGGAGTTTTCCGGGCGCAGCTTTTGGAGATTAAATTTCTGCCTTTCCTTTGGTCCGCCAAGACTTCAATTAGGCTGAGGTGCGGGTCGGCTCCCCTGTGTGCGAGGAGGAGGAGGGTTGGGAAAGGTAAGTGAGGCAGGGTGTGATGTGAGGAGGAAGTAAAGGGAGGAGGAGGTAGAAGCTGAATGAGGAGGAGGGAGGAGGAGGGAGGAGGAGGAGGAGGGGGAGGAGGGAGAGAAAGGAAGGGAGAGGAGGAGGGAGGAGGGAAGCAGGAGAGGGGAGCAGGAGGGGGAGAAAGGGAAGTAGGAGGAGGAGAAAGAGAAGCAGGAGGGGGAGGAGGAAGAGAGAGGAGGAGAAAGAAGGAGGAGGAGGAGGAGGAGGAGAGAGGGGAGCAGGAGGGGGAGAAAGGGAAGGAGAAAGGAAGGAGGAGGAGAAGAGAAGGAAGAGAGGGTAAAGGGAAAAAGAAAGGAGGAGGAGGAAATAGAACCATAAGGAAAGAAAGAAGGAAAGAAGAGGAGAAGTAAATTGGAGGAGGAAAAGGAGGAAAAAATGGCTAAAGAAAGAGAAGAGGAAGTGGAGGAAAGGAGAAGGAAAGAGGAAAAAATGGCTAAAGAAAGAGAAGAGAGGAGGAGGAAAGTAGGAAAGAAAACCATGAAAGGAGAAAAAAAGAGAAAAAAAAACAAGAAAAGGAGTAAAGAGGAAGAAGATCAAATTTTACGAGAAAGAGAGAGAAAGAAGATAAGGGAATTAGAGTCAATCTTCTCTTTAATCTCAAATACTGCTAATCTTTCTTGGTTCATGATTCTATTCCTTTATCTCACTTATATTCTCGTTCCTATGGCATCACTTTCACTCCCGCCTCCCTCTCCCCGTCTCTCTCCCTCTCCCCGTCTTTCATCTCTTAGTAGTCAAGCTCGAGATTAATACTGTCTAAAAGGAACTTAAAATCCGTGGAAGGCAAAATACGTAAACAGAAAAAGGTAGATTCGCTTCGTCACGCAAATTGCAAAAGTGGGAATGCGGAAGAAAGCGAGAGAGAGAGAAGAGGAAAGACGGAAGGAGAAGCGACGGGGAGGAAAATTAAATAAAGAGAGCAGTTTACAGAGACAACATGAGAGAGAGAGCCTGGGGGGGGGGGAGAGAGAGAGAGAGAGAGAGAGAGAGAGAGAGAGAGAGAGAGAATGAACAAGACAGAACAGAGGGAAAGAAAGAAAGAGAAAGAGAAAGAGAAAACGCAATCCCTCACCAACCAAAAGGAATTAAACCGCATGAATCTTCTTGTTATTGTTTTTCTTTTGTTGATGTTGTTTTGTTTACCACGGTTCACACCAACACATTAATCTCCCTAACGCGAAATCACAAGGCGCGCTTAATAACTCTTTTTGCCTCATTGAAACCGAACTTTTTTCTACTTTTTCCCCCTCGGCGCCGATAAATAAATGTTCCCGCTGATAAATCTTTCTTGATGACTGAAAAAAAGCTGAAAAAAGGGAAGACAAATTGATCACCTGGGCTCACAAACTTATGGAGGTAAATTAGAGGTGGGAAAAGGAACACCTGGGATGCGATGTTCATCACCACCATCACCACCACCACCACCACCATCACTACCACTACCACCCCACTAGCATTACACTACCACCACCACCACCACCACCACCACTACGTACAAGCATTACAACAGGACATCACCACCACCAACACCACTAACAACAAGATCACCCCCCCACTACCACTAGCATATAAAGACAAAAACATCATCATCACCACAACCACCGCTGTTACCATCATCACTATCCTTTCTATCATCATCACCACAACAACCATCATCACCACCATCACTATCACAACCACCATCACCACCACCTCACTTAGTACCATTATCACCACTTGCACTACTAAAATCCTCACCATCATCACCATCACCGCCACCATCACTAATTTAAAGAGACTGAATTTGCGGGAGATAATTCAATTCGTCCTCAAAAAAATGAATTATATCTCTTCATTCTTTTTCGGGGTATAATATCTCCCAAACCTTTTTTATCTAGATGAGTTGATTGTTTTTATTCTATTATTTGTTTTCGTGTCATTTTTTGTAACTGTCTTTTTTGGAGAGTTTTTGGTCTAATTCTTGTCTATTGAATGTAAGTTTTCTGTGTTTTGTTTTGAAGTTTGTCTGTGTCTGTGTCTGTCTCTGTTCCTCTCTCTCTCTCTCTCTCTCTCTCTCTCTCTCTTTTTTCTCATATTTTCTTCTTCCTTCTTCATTGTCTTCTTTCTTCCTTTCTTTCTCATCTTCTCTTGTCTTCTTCCTTCTCTCCTATCTCCTCTCCATCCTTCTTCATCTTCTTTATCTTCTCTCTCTCTCTCTCTCTCTCTCGCTATCTAATAACAAAACCTCAATAACATCACTTACCGATTATGTTCCGTACCCTTTCATCCCCTTCCTTCCTTATCCTTCCCCTCTCTCTCTCTCTCTCTCGTTCTCTCTTTTCGCCGCCTGTTAATCAGTCAAAGGAGTCGTGTTAAGTTTTCTCGCCTCCTCGTTTACCTCCTTTACTTACTCTCGCAACTTTCCCACGCACTTTTTGCCTTAGTCACTCCTCTTTGCCTCACTCCTTCACGCACTCCATTTTCTGCTCACACCTCGACTCTCCTACTTTTTCTTTCGTTCAACTTGCTATTTTCTCGGAGGCTGTCACCGTCCCTATTTTTTTTCTCCCTTCCTTTCTTCGTTGGCTTTTTTTCTTTCTCTCGTCTTGTGTTTCTTCCTATTTAGATTTTAGTTGGTCTGTAGTTCTTTTTTAGGGGGCTTTTGGTGAGGTTTGGTTGGTGTGAATGTGTATGCAAATCCAACGCGTGTTACTGTTTTTCGGTTTTAAGATGAAAGGATGTCGAGAGAAAGTCCAATTCGTGTTTTTGTTTTTTTGTGTTTTAAGATGAAAAGATGCTAAGGAAAAGTCCAATTCGTGTTTTTGGTTTCCGTTTTGAAGATGAAAAGATATAGAAAAAGTCCACTTCGTGTTACTGTCTTTATGTTTTAAGACGAAAAAGTATAAGAAAAAGTCCACCTAGTGTTTTTTTTGGGTTTTAAGATGAAAAGATATTAAGAAAAAAGTCCACCCGTGTTTTTGGTTTTGGGTTTTAAGATGAAAAGATATAGAAAAAGTCCACTGCGTGTTACTGTTTTGGGGTTTTGAGATGAAAAGATATTAAGAAAAAAGTCCACCCGTGTTTTTGGTTTTGGTTTTTAAGATGAAAAGATATTAAGAAAAAAGTCCACCTCTCTCTACTTTCAGCTTCATTCTACTTTTCCATCTTCTCCTATTTCTTGTGCCATTTCTTTTCACCGTATTTCTACTTTTCCTTCCTATTTATTTATCCTATTTCATATTTTCTTGCCGTCTTTTCACCTTTCAACATTTCCCCTTCTTTCTATTTATTGTGCACCTTCTTTTCATCTTCCTTCTATTTTTCCTTCCTATTCCTATACACTATTTCATCTTTTCCAATTATATTTTCATCCTTCTAAATTTCCTCTTCTTCCCGCATTCTGGTTCGCTTCTCCTCACCTCATTTCACCTTCCTTACACCATTCCTATCCTTCTCATACCGTCTTTTCATCCTCCTACATTTCCTCTCCTTCGTATATTCTTCTGCGCCATCTCTGACCTCAATCCGCCTTCCTTCCCCCGTTCTTTCCGTCCCTACAGTCACATACACCACCACCCTCTCCTTCATCTTCATTACGCGACAAAGCCTACAGGATCTCCAGTCCGTAAAATAGGTACTACAAGAAGGCGTAAACTGGGGAAGAGGAAGAAGGAGAAGACACCGAGGGAACGTAAAGAGGCCGTGGAAGAGGTAGGTCTGAGAGAGGAAAAGAGGAAGAGGGGATAGGGAGGAAGAGATGAGAGAAGAGAGGGAAAGAGGAAGAGAGAGGCTGAAATGAGGGATATAATAATGAGAGAAGAAAGAGGGATAGGGGAAAACACGGAGAGGAGGGATAGGCTGAAATAAGAAGGGGAAAGATGAGAGGAGAAAGAGGGAAAAGGGAAAGAAGAAAGTGATTAACTAAATATGACGTGAGAGAAAAATAATTCGCAAAATGGAGGAGGCGAGGAATTAGGAGTGAATAACATGATTAAGGAAAGAGGAAAATAGAAGAAAAAAAAACAAGAGGAAATGATAATGGGAGATGGAGGCCTTGATGACGCGCGTGGAAGGGAAAGAAAGGACGATTGGAAAGGAAAACAAACAAAATAAATAGCAGAGTGCGTCAGATACTAAAAATGGAAGAGGGAAAAGGAGAAAAAAAAACATAACGCTGAATAAATAAAAAGCATAAAAAGGAAGATAAAAAAAGACAATAAAACTAAAACAAAGGAAGAGAACATTAAACAGAAGGTAGAAGGAAGTGAGTAAAGAATAAAAGAAGAATTCGCTGTACTGATGGAAGAAACAAAACACTAGATTAGGAAAGTGAAATAAAGAAATAAAACAAAGAAAGCTAACAGTGAGATTAACAGCGAAAGAGATAAAGAAAGAGAGCAATGATTGTGGCTTAGAAAACACAAATAAAAAGGAAGAAAATGCAATATACGTGGAAGTAAGAGAACGAGACAGGAGAAAGAGGGAAGAGAAGGAAGAGGAAAAAGAGGAAAAAAAGGAGTTTATATGATGAGGAAACGCGTAGATAAAAATAAAATAAAATATATGAAGAAAAGAGGAAAAAAAAGAGAAGAATGAAAATAAGGGGAAAGAGTACTAACGAAGGAAGGAAGAGAAAGAAGAGGAAAAGTAGAAGAAAAAAGGAGTTTGTGGTGAGGAAACGCGAAGTAGATAAAAAGAAAAGAGAATAAACGAAAAAAAGAGAAAAAGAGAGGAATGAAGAGAGGGGAAAGAATACTCACGGGGAAAAGAAGAAAAGAGGAAAATAGAGGAAAAAAAAGGAGTTTATGTCGTGAAGAATCGCAAAGTAGAGCAAGAGAAAAAGAATAAACGAAAAAAAAAAGAAAAAGAGAGAAATGAAGAGAAGGGGAAAGAGGAAAAAGGAAAAGTAGAGGAAAAAAAAGTATAATTGGCGAGGAAAACGCAAAATAAAGGAAAAAATAAAGGAAAAGAAGAGAGAGGAATGAAAAAATGAAAAAAAAGAGGAAGAGTACTCACGAGGGAGGAGGAGAGGAAGAGGAGGAAAAAGGAAACAGAAGGGGAAAAAAAAGTAGTTTCTGGTGAGGGCAAGACAAAAGTATCCTTAGGAAGAGGCGTAGAAAAGGCCATTCATGTTGGTGTCTCTTTAACACGTCCGGGGAGGGCTGTAAAATGGTGATGAGGGGCGGTGGTGATGACGGCGGTGGTGGTGGTGGCGGTGGTAGTGGTAGTGGTGGTGGTGGTGAAGGTGGTGGTGGTGGTGGTGGTGGTGAGCGTAAAGAAGGAAGGAGTGAGGGAGAAAATGATGGATGATAATGATGATGGTGATGAGAAGATGAAGGTAGCGCTGGTAGTGATGATGGTGTTGATGATGATGGTGGTGGTGGTGGAGTCATCTGTAATTTTTTTTTTCCTCAGCGTAAAATAAGACAAAAAATATCAAAGAAAAGGCTCAAAGAAAATAAAAAAATGTAATACTATCTAATAATTTCTCTCTCTCTCTCTCTCTCTCTCTCTCTCTCTCTCTCTCTCTCTCTCTCTCTCTCTCTCTCTCTCTCTCTCTCTCTCACGGGTATAAAGATGCAAGGGAGAATATATTTTTTTCTTCTGAACAGCCTGAAGAGACAAATTATAGGGAGGAGAGGAGAGAGAGAGAGAGAGAGAGAGAGAGAGAGAGAGAGAGAGTAAATTCAATAAGGTGAAGGAGATGGGAAATAGAGAGATGTATAGCTGACTGATATATTGCCGGCAGGGGATAGGATTGGATCGCTTTTATCAGATTCAGAAACAGGATCCGAACCCAACTCGACTTCATAAGAATCCAATAAACGGTGGACTATCCGGTTTTTTTTTTCTTTCACATCTTTCACTCGTTTCCTTCGTCTACTATTTATTTTTATTATCCCTAAAATATCCTTAAAATGTACCTTTCATTCACATTACAACTTATTCTTTATTACTAGTATTTTATGATGCCCGATTAATTTGCTTTGGACCTATTTATTTATAGTATAGGAAGCAGCTCAAAGGCAAAAAAACAAAACAAAAAAAAGGCCTGCTAAAACGATTCGACTTAAAATGAGGAATATATTTTTGTCCGGGGCTAAATATATCACAGGTAGTTCAAGTTATGTCGTTCTAAATTGAAATTCGTTTATCATTTTTTCTCGAAAGTGGAACAATAAGCTGAGAAACAGACCTGTTAATACACTCTTTTTTTTCTCTCTCTTTCTTAACCTTTCTCCCTTTCATCCCCCTTATCTCTTCCTTTCTTACCCTCTCTCTTTCTTCCTTTCTCTTACTCTTCTCCGTTTCTTACTCTTTTTTTCTCTTTCCTTTTCTCCCATTCTTACTTTCTCTCCCTTCCTACTTCTCTTTCCCTTCCTCCAAATCTCTCTCTTATTCTCTCATTTTCTCTCCCTCTCTCCCATTCTCAATCTCTCCTCTCTCTCTCTTTCCCTTTCCCTCTACTAAAACTCCCTTCCTTCAACACCCATCCCAATACACACACACAAAGGGGAGGAGAGGAGAAGAGTATGGAAGAGGAGGTACAAAAAGGATGAAAAATTTACACCGTGTCGATGCAGTGAGGAACGACTTTTTTTCTGCTCTCCCTCATCCCTGACACCGCGCGGCCACCCATGCGTCAGCGAGTCTCCTGCCCTGGACGCTAACGGCCGCTGTTCTCTCTTATTGATGTATTATTCCGGCCGCTGCTGAGGAAGGTTTGATGGAGGAGGGATAGGGGATAGGTAGGGGGAAGGGGAGAGGGAGGGGGAAGGGGTGAGGGAATGAGGGGTGTGGTATCGTCTCCTCTCGCTACCCGTCTGTCTGTCCATTCTCTGTCTGGTTTGGGTTACCTCTTTTCTTCCTAATCTTCTTTTTCTTTCTTTTCTTCTTTGTTTCTTTCTTCGTGTTGTTGTTGTTCTTGTTTTGTTCTTCTTTTTCTTTCTTTTCTTCTTTGTTTGTTTCTTCTTGTTGTTGTTCTTGTTTTGTTCTTCTTTTTCTTTCGTTTCGTCTTTGTTTCTTTCTTCTTGTTGTTGTTCTTGTTTTGTTTTGTTCTTCTTTTTCTTTCTTTTCGTCTTTGTTTCTTTCTTCTTGTTGTTTTTGTTTTGTTTTGTTCTTCTTTTTCTTCTTCTTCTTCTTCTTCTTCTTCTTCTTCTTCACCTCCTCGTTCTTTATTTAACTGTTCATCATCCTCTTCCTCCTCTTCCTCTCCTTTGTCGTCCACTTATGCATCGTTCTTCTTCTTCTCCTCCTTCCTCCTCTTCTTCTTCTTCTTCCTCCTCCTCCTCCTCTTCGTCGTCGTTTACATCTTCATCTCGCACATTGTCTCCCTCCTCCTCCTCCTTCTCCTCCTCTTCCACGTCCTCCTCCTCCTCCTGCTCCTCCTCCTCCTGCTCCTCCACGTCCGTCAGATAATCCACGGGTGTGTGTGTGTGTGTGTGTGTGTGTGTGTGTGTGTGTGTGTGTGTGTGTGTGTGTGTGTGTGTGTGTGTGTGTGTACCGCCGCGCGTCACAGTCTAGGCCTCCAGCAGACATACGCACCCCCCTCCATGCCTCCCCCCCCCCCCCCATCGCCTCACCTTCTTCCCGAGTCCTTTACAGCGAAGGAAATATTGCCGGCGGGATTATTTATCGTCCCAATAAATTTCGCGCGGGGGAAAAATTCGTCCCAGTCTATATATTTTGAGAGAGAGAGAGAGAGAGAGAGAGAGAGAGAGAGAGAGAGAGAGAGAGAGAGAGAGAGAGAGAGAGAGAGAGAGAGAGAGAGAGAGAGAAATCACGTATATAGTATTTTAAGGCTTTTTTTCTCACTTCTGTTACGTCTATAAAGTATTTTGTTGTTTATTTTTCCTGGTATCTTATCCTTTGAAGGGGGGAAGAGGGATGGGGGGGAGGGGTTGAGCTAAATGGGTAACCTGTATATTCTGAAAGCCGAAGAGAGAGAGAGAGAGAGAGAGAGAGAGAGAGAGAGAGAGAGAGAGAGAGAGAGAGAGAGAGAGAGAGAGAGAGAGAGAGAGAGAGAGAGAGAGAGAGAGAGAGAGAGAGAGAGGTAAAAAAAAATCACGTATCGGTAAATCCACTATTCTTCCGTCTTTTTTTTATTTCTGTCTTCCCCTACCTACGTCTGAATAGTGTGTTCTCTTGTTTTTTTTATTTTTGTTTGTTTGTTTGATTTGCTTGGTATCTTAGCCGGTCAGCTCTTGTGTGTAGGGAGGGAGGAGGAGGAAAGAGGGGGACTGCACTGAAGGATTATTTACACACTATTTTGGGCCCTTTTTTTTATTTCTTCTGCTACGTCAATATATTTTTGGGTTGTTTTTCCCTTCTGGTATCTTATCCAAGGTCAACTTTTATGGTGGGGGGAAGGGAGAGGGGGGGAGGGACTTTAACTTGGTGGGGGGAAGGGGGTGGGGAGGATTGGGGTCTCTAACTTAAGGGGAGCACTCACTTTTTTTTTTTTTTATCTATTTCCCTTTCAAAATTTGCCACGGAGCGTAAACCTTAAAAAAAATGTATGTAGGTATAATTTCTCTTTTTTCAATCATATATTTGTTTATTTATTTCTATTTTATTAGCATTATTATCTTCTACTTTAATATTTATTCTATTTACTTTATTTTAGCTTTTTTTTGCCGTAAACAGATCAAAGGCCCCCCCCCAAAAAAGCCTACAAATCACTGTTCCCTTATTTAGTTTAGTTTCTTTTTTTTTCTTTTCTTTACGTCGCTTCCCGCTCATGTTGTTTTCGTGCGTCTTACAAAAAAGGAAATGCGTGTGAAATTAACTTGGAAATTTTGCCGAGTTTTCTCTTTTTTGGGTAATGGATTTTAATTTTTTACTTTTTACTAGTGTTGTTTACGTGTTCCCTTGCTTGGCCGCGGAAGTTGTTGCTGCATGTGACAAAAAAAATCTCTGCAGGCTTTTAAAAATGACGGATCTTAATGTTGTTTCTGGAAGGGAGATTAAAACCGAAGAAGAAAAAATGAGTGGTTATTTTTTTTTTTTCATATAATGTTTGGACGAGAATTTCAAGTGAACGAGACAAAATAAATGACGAGGGCAATTGCAAGATCTAATGTTCTTTTTCGAAGCAGATTAAAAAAAAAACACGGAAACATAGGAATCGTTTTATTGTTCAAGGATTTTTTCTAACGCGTGGTCGTCCGCTCCCAGTCACACGAGACAAAAAAAAAAAAAAAAAAAAAAAAAGACGAGGGAAGTGTAGGATGTTAAAGTTGGTTTTTGAATAAGACTGAAAAAAATAAGACCAGAAAAATATAGGCATCGTGTTATTATTCAGATTTTTTCCAAGGCATGATGATCGTTTTCAGTGACAAGAGATAAGAAAAAAAGACTAAGAAAATGATGGATTGCAATGTTTTCGGAAGCAGATTAAAAAAAAAACGAGAAAATAAGAATGGTGTTATTTTTCAAGGATTTTTTTGCTATCTTATCGTCGACCGTTGCCTAGTGATACGTAATAAAAACAAGGGCGAAGAAAATGAAAAATCAATGTAGTTTTGGGAAATATATTAAAAAAAGACACAAGAAAACAAATAATATGGTGTTATTTTACAAAGATTTCCAATAATTTTCGTTTCCAGTGAACCGGAATAAAGTTGTTTTTTGAAAGCGGATCATAAAAACAGGCCAGAAAAAAATAAAAAGTGTTTTTTTTCAGTCATTTTTCTAACGTTTGATCGACAGTTTTCTTCCACACGAGACAAAAAAAAAAAAAAGATGAACAAATATAAATGGCACTCCACGTATCATTCTAGGTCGACAAAACATTAAAGAGAAAAAAAAGAAACCATTGATTATTAACGTGAGGACATTAATTACTTTAGTGAGCTATCAAGACATATTTATTTATACTGCTTAATGGAGACTTGACGACTGACTGAGGAGGGAAGTGACTTACTCTGCAAAATAAATGTATAAGCAAATGAATGTTGAAATATCTACTTAGAAAGAGGAAGAGGAGGAAAGCGAGGAGGAAGATAAAGATTGCACAAGAGGAAGAGGAGAATTAAAGGAAGTGAGAGAAAACATGAAGCAGATGAACAGATGAGCGAAGAGGAAGAGGAGAAAGAGGAGGAGAAGGAAGATGGTGAATAGGCAGATAAGGAGGAGGAGAAAGAAAAATAGAAATGATGAAAAGGGACACGTGTGATGAATAGATGGAGGAAAAGAAAGAGGAAGAGGACGAGGAAGAGTAAGAGGAGGAGGAGGAGGAGGAGGAGGAGGAAGATGAGGATGGTAAATAGGCAGATAAGAAAGGATAAGGATCGAGGAATAAAAAGATAAGTTGAACAGGGATAAAGAAAAAGTAAGATGAAAATATGAAGGAAGAGGAGGAAGAAGAGCAGAGGAAGAAGGAGGAGGAGGAAGTAGAAGAGGATGTTTACAAAGACTAAGCGGTAAAACTAAGCGACTAAAAAGTAACCAAATTTTTGTAGAGTAGAATATTTTTATGGGTAGAAGGAATATCGTAAAAGCTTTTTCTTCAATTTTCACTTCGCGCGCGTGCTATCCGAAGGGGGAGCTGAGGGGAAAAAATAAAATAAAAAATAAAACCTTCGACGTATTACAGTACGGATAAAAAAATAGATTGAAAGGAATTTGATTTTTTTTTTTTGGCTGAAAATGTTTTGGGGGAAGGAAAGACGAAAAGAAGTGAATTTAAATGCAAAATAGCAAGTTTAGCCTCTCTCTCTCTCTCTCTCTCTCTCTCATTCCCTTATTTTACTCCTTTTCTAGCTCTCTCTCTCTCTCTCTCTCTCTCTCTCTCTCTCTCTCTCTCTCTCTCTCTCTCTCTTATCCCCCTCTCTCCCTACCCCACCCCTTCTCCCTTCTCCTCCTCCTTACCCCACACGCATTGCCTCCCTTCCCTTCCCTTTATCACTATTTTTATTACCACCCTTTGTCCCCTTCACGCCGCCTCGCCTCCCTTGCCTCCCTCGCCTCCCCTTCCCTTGGCCCCTTCAGTGTCATCCGGAGAAGCCTTGTCTAAACAGCTTAAGAGAAAGGCAAGCTCTCGTGTCCCTGTTGTACTTGGAATATGGCACCTCTCTTTTTTTCATCCCTTTCTCCCCTCTCTCGCTTTCTTTCTCCCTTCCCCTTCTCTCACGTCCCAGATATCCTCTTCCCCTTTATCCTCCTCCTCCTCTTCCTCCTCTTCTTCTCTTCGTGACTTCCACCCTAATTTCCCCCCCCTCTCTCTCCCTCTTCCTCCTCCTCCTTTCTCAGATTTCCTATCCTTCTTATATTGCAGGATTGGTAGGTCTCTCTCTCTCTCTCTCTCTCTCTCTCTCTCCTCCTCCTCTTCCTCCTTCTCCTCCTCCTCCTCCTCCTCTTCCTTCTGTTATGGCGATCGCACCAAAGTCACAAAATAATAAGTTTTCCAATTTTGCAAGAAGGATTTAGCAGGGCGTCCTATTTTCCTCCGCCATAATCTCTCTCTCTCTCTCTCTCTCTCTCTCTGTTTCTGATTCTGTTTCTGTCTCTGTCTGTCTGTCTGTCTGTCTGTCTCCGTCTCGGTCTGTTTCTGTCTCAGTCTGTTTCTGTCTCTGTTTCTGTCTTTGTTTTTGTCTCAGTCTTTCTATCTGTGTATTTATCTATCAGTCTCTGTCTGGACTTAAAAAAAAAAAAATGTTCGATTTCAACGATAAAAGAAGACGTACTACGAGGTTGGGAATAAATCAACATTTAAACCACTGCGGCCAAGGAGTGAATATAAAGTCAATAGTTCCCAGAAATATAATGAATAAAAATACCCTCTTCTCTTTAAAAATCTGCGGCGCCTCAGATTCAATAACAGATAATCTCTGCTAATATTAATTGATACAATCACAGTTGGTCGCGTTCTCTTAAAATTAAACAGCAACTCGGCCTGAATATTCCGGTATTAAAAGGTTTTATGTTATGAATAATCTACACCGATTATTTTCGCGCCAGGCAAAAAAAAATGTATATGTGTTGCTCCCTGTCGCATGATTTCTTAAATTAATGGACACAAAGTTGTAACGCTGCATTTTTTAGGCCTGATATTTAGGGAGATTTTAAATTTTAACAACTACAAATTTAAGTTTCACGAGCCTTCATTAGCCCACGCGAACCTAAAAATAAATATCGCGGGAAATACCAGGAACCTGTTTTTGCTGCTACCATTTCTCTAGCAAGACAAAAAACAGTCTTTCATTTTGTTATTTCCTTCCACAAGCAACACTAACCCCTATTTAACCAACACTAACTTCAATTTAAGCAACACCCTCTAAGCTCTGACCATTTCCACAACACTCCGGGAACTTGAATTTGCGTCTCAATTTTCCACTCAAACAACAGGACTTCAGAAAAACTCGGAGTGCAGAGAATCTCGTTAAGAGCAAGACCCTGAATCGCTCCCTGAAGGTTTCCGGAGACTTAACTAACATCACTTCTTCCTCTTAAACGGTGAAACTAAATAAAAGAAAAATAGCATCAGTTAAATTAGGATAGGCCTGTTTCGTTTACCTATTATCCACGTACCTATCCTTCCCTTACCGTACTTGCTCTCTTCCTTCCTCTCTCTTTCCTCTTCCGTCATCTCTTTTTTCCATCACAATATCCTCCCCCCCCCCTCTCTCTCTCTCATGTCTTTTCCTCTCTACTTTACCATTTCTCTCCTCCCACTCCTCCATCCTTCCTACTTCCTCACTCTGATTTGCCTTTCTTTCCTTCACTCTTGTCCTCCTAAAATAAATATAGTGTCTGTTTTATTAGGTTAGGTTCATTCATTTTACCCGTTTCCTATTTAACTATCCTTCCCTTATCTTCCCCAACTTCCCTAGCTATCGTTGCCTCTCTTTCCTCTATTCTTACTTTCTTAATATCTATCAAACGGTTGCCTATTCCTCTTCCCCTCTCTCTCTATATCGTCCCTTCATCCTTATCTTAATACTGCCAATCCTTTATCGCTCCCTCCTTAATCTTTTCCTCTCTCTTTCTTCACCTATCAGACCCATTCCATCTCTCCTTACCTACTCTTTTTCCCTTCTTTCCCATTCTTCTATCATTTCCCTCCCCACCAATCACTTTCCCTCTCTTCCCTTCCTCCTTACCTGTCCTTCCCATCCCACCTGTCCCCCACCTGCCTTTACTAACGAGGTATTTAATTACTGGTGGGGCGTGTGTGTGATCCTCCCTTGCTACTGGCGGCGGGAGAGGGAGAAGGAGGGAGGGAGGGAGGGAGAGGGAGGATAATTAGCGATGTGAGAGGGATAGAGGGGGTAGAGTGTCACATAGAGAGAGTCATTGGGGGAGGATTAAAGAATATGAGAGGGAAGAGAGAGGGAAGAGAGGGGAGGGAGAGGGGTGGGTACAGAGAAGGGTGGGTAGAGGGGAAGGGAGAAGGAAAAGGAGAGGGAAAAAAGAGAAGAAAAAAGAGGGGAAATAGAAGGGGTGAGTTGAGAGGATGGAGAGAATGAGGACGAGAGGGGAAAGGAGAAGGAAGAGAAGGGAGGAAGAGGGAGAGGAGAGATGGAGGAAGGGAGACGGGTGAGTACATAGATGGGAGAGAGGGGAGATAAGAAAAAGAGAGGGGAGGAGAGAGGAAAGAGAGAGGGGAGTTAAGGGACAGGGTAGGGTACAGTGGAAGAGAGAGAGGGGAAAGGAGAGAGGGAAAGGGAGAGGAGGGAGGGGAGAGGAGATGGAGAGAGCGAAAGGGAGGAGAGAGAGGACAGGTATGGCCCACCAGGTAACTTTGGCAATTAGCTATAAATTATCAGAGGGAAACGCGGTGATTAAGGTGTGTGTTTGTTTGTGTGTTTGTGTCTGTCTCTGTCTGTGCCTGTGTCTGTGTGTGTGTGAGTGGGTGTGTTTATAAAGTATGAACGCATGACAAAGAAAAACACACAAAAAAACACAAAAAAGGCATAGACAGATATAATAAAGATGAATTAGAAAGGAAAGGAAAACAGAAATAGGTAATACAGATAAAGAAAGAAAAAAAAACAATAGGAAGAGATAAAGAAAGATAGAGAAGAGAACGAAAAAAAGGCCAGGAACAGAAATACATAGACACACACATGGAAAAATTGTATAAGAGAAAAAGAATACAAAAAAGAAACACTGCAGCACACACACACACACACACACACACACACACACACACACACACACACACTGACACAAAGCAAGACACACACACGGGGAACAACGCACACGCAGAAAGAAAAATGAAGGAACATCGTCAAAGGTAGGTAAAAAAAGACACACGACATGCGCAACAAACCAAACAAAAACAAAACAAAAACAGAAAACAAAACAAAAAAAAAGCGCAAAAGAACACGAACCCGGAATTAGAAAAAAAGGAAGGAAAAGAAGAAAACGAGATAAATAAAATGAAAAAAAAAACGTGGAAAGAGACGCAAAAGAGGAAGGAAAGAAGGGAAGGGAGAGGAGGGTAAAGGGGAAGGAAGGGAAGGGAGGGGAAGGGAAGGGAAGAAATGGGAGGGGAGGAGGAGGAGGCACCCTAACCCACCCATCACCACAGGACGCGTCACACCCCATTACCTCCCCCTCTCCCCCCCTCTTCCCCCTTCATCCACACCATTACCCCAAACCACCAGCCCTTCCCCTAACCTTCCCTTTCCTCCCCTCCCTCTCCGTTCCCTCTTTCCCTCCCTCCTCCCGTGACCTTTCCGCCCCTCGCACCTCGTGACTTCGCAATGCTCATTTGGGCTGATGGAGGAGCAGAAAAAGAGTGCAGGGACGAGCTGTTAGTGAGTGAGCAGCGTTGTAATTGCTCAGCTGGCGAGACGAGAGAAAAGGACAGGTAGGCAGAGAGGAGGCATTAGATAGTGAAGGAGGAGGCAGATAGAGGTGAGATAGAGAGACGAAGAAGGGACAAAATAGTAATGAGTGAGTGAGTAACGTAGTAATTGCTCAGCTATCGAGACGAGAGAAGAGAACAGACAGCCAGAGAGGAAGCATTAGGTAGTGAAGGAGGAGAAAGATACAGGCAGGTGAGATAGAGGGGAAACAGAGAGACGAAGAAGGGACAAAATAGTAATGAGTGAGTGAGTAACGTAGTGATTGCTTAGCTGGCGAGACGAGAGAAGAGGACAGATAGCCAGAGAGAAATCATTAGGTATAGTGAAGGAGGCAGATAGAGGGAGGTGAGATAGAGAGGGAAATAGAGAGACGAAGAAGGGACGACGTAAATTAGTAATGAGTGATGTTAATGAGTGTAGTAATTGCTCAGCTGGCGGGACGAGAGAAAAGGAAGTATGTTGGTAGTGATGGCGGAGGAAGATAGAGAGGGAGATAAGATACAAAGGACGTTGGTAGTGAAAGAAGTGAGATAGAGAAGGAAAACAGAGAAATGGCGGTGGGAGAATTAGAGTGATATGGAGTGAGGAATAAAGTGGAGCATTGACGGGAGTAAAGAATAGACTGGATAATGGTATGGATGAACAAGCAGACATAGATGTATAAGGAGGGAGGAAGAGAAAACGGAGAACAGAAAAGATTGAAGAATATAATGGAAAAAATTTAAGAAGGGAGGGAAAATCTTAAATGGGAAGGAGAGATGAATAGAATGAAGATTACAGAAGAATAGAGAATAGAATATATAAAGGTATGGAGGGAGAAACAGGAAGCTAAGTTAAGGGAGATACGGAATAAAAGATAAAAAAATGCCAGGGTGATAAGAGAGAATGGAAACAGGAAAGGAAGAGAAAAGGAACGAAGGAAGGGAAACAGAAGAGAATGAAAATATGAGTGAAAGAGAAAACGAATAATCGCACTTCATACATAACATTTTCCCATTCTTGACTAAAATTAAACATAGACCATACAGCCAAACACTATAAAAAAAATTCGCGCGCTCCACTACCGGGCCGGGCCATCGAAGGTGCCCCTCAAGACAGCCTGACACAGCTATAGGCACATACATTGTAAACCTGAAATTACTGACTATGCGGAAACTGCTGGGCCGCGCGCGTGTAAGCCCAATATGTGGAAATCCCCCCTTTTTTTCAATCTGTCAGAGGCCACAGGTAAAACTCTTCACGTTACCTGTCGTGCAATCAATCACCGCTCGCCGTCCAACACAAACCTGTCACTCTCTCACAACGCAACATAAGTCAGCGGGACGCGTTTCCTTCCATTCCCATTTCCCATTACTAGTTGATTTGATGTGGTTTTCCTATTCCTGATTCCTGGTTCCAAACGGGAGGGAGATTCAGTTTGACCTCACGCTGACACCTCTCGTTCACCTATTTCATTTTGCTCCTCACTTCCCATTTCCCATTACTGTTTGATTTGGTTTCCCTATTTCTCTTCCCTATTTCCAGGCGGCAGGTGATTCAGTTTGACCTCACGCTGACACCTCTCGTTCACCTATTTCATTTTGCTCCTCACTTCCCATTTCCCATTACTGTTTGATTTGGCTTCCCTATTTCTCTTACCTATTTCCAAACGGGCAGGTGATTCAGGTTGACCTCACTCTGGACATCTCACGTTCACCTATTTCATGTTGCTCTTCACCTCCCGTTTCCCATTACTGTTTGATTTGACTCCCCTATTTCTCTTACCTATTTCCAGGCGGCAGGTGATTCAGTTTGACCTCACGCTGACACCTCTCGTTCACCTATTTCATTTTGCTCTTCACCTCCCATTTCCCATTATTATTTGATTTGACTCCCCTATTTATCTTCCCTATTTCGAAGCGGCAGATGATTCAGTTTAACCTCACTAACACCTTTCGTTGACCTGTTCCCTGCTACTCTCACAGCCTACGCTTTCCTTTTTTTTCATGTTTTGTTTTCATTTCTAAATCATCTAACCTCACTAACACCTTTCGTTCACCTGCTAATTGTTATTCTCACGGCTTTTCGCTTCCCTTTTATATAGATTTTGTTTCCATTTCTAAACTAATCTCACTCCGACACTTTCCACGCACCTGTTACTCTCGCAACCTTCAATTTTCCTTTCCCTTTTTTTAAGATTCTGTTTCCATTTTTAACTTTCTAATCTCATTCTGTCACCTCTAGTATACCTGTTACTACTCTCACGGCCTTACCCTTCTCATTTTTTGTAGATTTTGTTTCCCCTCCTAAACGGCAGCGGCTCTGGTCTAATTTTAACTCTGACGCTTCACGTTAACCAATTATTCACATACACCTGTTAATACTCTTTCACAAACTTTCTTTTCACTATATTCCCTTACCTTTTACTTTGTTTCCCTCTTTTAAAGCTACGGACGCCCAGAGCACGATATCCCTGACCTTTCTCGTTACCTAAATACTCTCACACCTGTTATTTTACCTCACCTTTACCTGTACTTTTAATTTCCTTCCCCTTTCAACCCTACGAACTCCCAGAACACGATGGTTGGTATTACAAGGGACTTTCACTTCTCACATCAAGTATTTATATAGGTCAAAGAAGGGGTCAATCGGGATCTAATGAGTGGTTCTTTAGTTTCACGGTACAGAAGAAGGGTCAGACTACCACCAGGGTCATAAAACTACTTCTGGAAATGCCCCAGACTCATAGGAAGCCTTGTCAAATAGGTGAACTTTGGCAACGAAATGTTTTAAAATACAACGACCCTGTATATCTGACCCTCCTCTTTACCAAACACTTTCTAGTCTTACCTTACTTTTTCCTTTACTTTAGATTTCATTCCCACTTTATACTTCCTCATTACGAAATACTTGTTACTTCTACCTTACCTGTACTTTCAATTTCCTTCCTATTTCAACTCTACGAAAGCCCAAAATATGACCTCTCTGACCCGCCTCGTTACCAAAATAGTCACACCTGTTACGTTTACCTGACCCTTTCTTTGACCTTAGACTTCACTCCTATTTCAAACCTACGGACCCCCAAACCTCAACTTCCCTGGCCCCTTCCGCTACCAAATACTTCTTCTCTTACCTTATATTTACATTTACCTTTGATTTCACTCGCTTTTCGAACCTACAAACGGCAAACACACAACCTTCCTGGCCCCTCTCCTTACCAAATACCTCTTTTCATATCTTATCTGTACATCTAACTTTCATTTCACTCGCTCTTCGAACCTACAAATGGCCAACACTCACCCTCCCTGACCCCTCTCGTTACCAAATACCTGTTTCTCTTACCTTATATTTACATCTACCTTTCATTTCACTCGCTCTTCGAACCTACAAATGGCCAACACTCACCCTCCCTGACCCCTCTCGTTACCAAATACCTGTTTCTCTTACCTTATATTTACATCTACCTTTCATTTCACTCGCTCTTCGAACCTACAAATGGCCAACACTCACCCTCCCTGACCCCTCTCGTTACCAAATACCTGTTTCTCTTACCTTATCTGTACATCTACCTTTCATTTCACTCGCTCTTCGAACCTACAAATGGCCAACACACAACCTCCCTGACCCCTCTCGTTACCAAATACCTGCCTCTCTTACCTTATATTTACATCTACCTTTCATTTCACTCGCTCTTCGAACCTACAAATGGCCAACACTCACCCTCCCTGACCCCTCTCGTTATTCGAACCTACAAATGGCCAACACTCACCCTCCCTGACCCCTCTCGTTACCAAATACCTGCTTCTCTTACCTACCTTTGATTTCACTCACTTTTCGAACCAACAAACGGCCAACACTCACCCTCCCTGACCCCTCTCGTTACCAAATACCTTCTCCATCACTCCCCGCCGCGTACCATCACACGTCAACCTTTAGCCCGTACACCTGGGAAGAGGGATCACCTTGCCGCACACCCGTCCATCTCGCGTCCGTGTCACCTGCCCCGCCCTTCAGAAGCCTCGCTCAGGGCGCCTCACCTCCGACTCCTCACGTCCCGCCGCAAGTCCAAGAGAGTAAGAAAAAAGTCTTCCTGGCACGTGTGGGGAGTATTAAGAGACTTTGTGGTTGATTATGCGCTGGGAGATGGAGGGATGGAGGGGGGGGAGGGGGGGTAGAAGAAGAGAGCGAGGGCGAAGGAGAGGGAGAGGGAGAGAATGAAATTTAAATGTGCTGGAGAATGTCAGTAAGCTGTATAGTAGTAGTTGTAGTAATAGTAGTAGTAGTAGTAGTAGTAGTAGTTTTTTTTTAGGAGCAGCGAGTAGCGGGCTTTTTTTTATTATTGTTTCCTTTTATTTTGTGCCCCTGAGCTGTCTCCTTTGTTGTAAAAAATGTAGTAGTAGTAGTAGTAGTAGTACTAGTAGCAGCAGTAGCAGTAGTAGTAGTAGTAGTAGTAGTAGTAGTAGTAGTAGTAGTAGTAGTAGTAGTAGTATAATAATTAGTGGTAGTAATAGTCACATTTAAGTAATTCTGATAAAAAAATTACAAATAACGATCAATAAACTTTACAAAGCGTTGAAAAGTAGATCTAACGATGAAAATAAATATACAAAAAATCCAATACTTAATAATCAGTTGGCAGGAAGGAAGGAAGAAAAAAAACTAGAGAACAGAGAAATACCTATACATAAGCAACATCGGGTCCAAATCTCACCCACGAATAAGAAATCAGAAACGGAATACGAACACGACGGAGCAGCACTTCAGGTAAACACAGTCTTATCCTGAATTGCAACCTGCCACTCGCCCTCAAGGGAAAGGTGTATAATCAGCGTATCCTGCACGGCGGAGGCGGGAGAAGAAAATTGATTATCACGTATTACCTGGAGAGTGAAAAGAAGACCACGAGGGAGAAGAAACAAAAAAGGAGGGAGTGAAGATCGGTTTTGGGTGTTAGTGAGGATGCTGGTGATGGAGACGCAAGGGAACGGAGAGAATAGGAGGGAGGCAAAAGGTCGCACGCTGAGAATACCTGAGACATATCTGAGAATACCTGAGACATTGGGCGACTGGCGTGGTTGGCTTAATGGGGAAGGATTTTTTAGAGAACTTGCTTTGGAGTATTGGATGTGAATGGTGCAGACAGGTTTTTTTTTTTTTTTTTTTTTTTTTTTACATTGCAGCCTATTGCGCCGGTAGGCTTCTTTGATGGATGATGATGTCGGGTCCAGGCTTTCTTTTTCTGTCCTGATGGTCGGCTAGCCCAGCCCGTTCTGGCGCAGGCGAGGCTTTTATAGTGGCGCCATCTTGCATTGGCTCATGCCTCCCATCCATCTTTGATCCTAGAATCTCTAGAATCTAGATAGGTGGTTCCGGTGGTAGACTGGTTGTGGACAGCATGTGGGGTGTTTTGGCGGCTGCCAAAATCTGAAAAATCCTGGATTGAACGCGGGCCCGGGATTGAACTCGCGTCCTCCTGAACACGAGGCCGTTACTTTGACGACTCAGCCACCGCCTGTTCATTGATTATTTTTTGTACTGGTTTGTGTCTGTGTGTTTGAGTGTGTGTTATAGGAGACAGAGCAGAGATACATACACACAAATATATAGAGAAAAAGAGTAAGGAAAGAGAAAGAAAAGAAAAGAAATAAAAGAAGAAGGAACGAAGGAAGAGAAAAAAATGAAATTAGACAAAAGGAAAAAAAGAAAGTAAGAAAATGGAGGAAGCAATGAAAGAAAAAGAAACAGAAACAAAGGAACAAATGGAGGAAAAGAAGACAAAAGAAGAAAGGAACAGGAAAAGAAAAGATGGGTAAGGAGAAGGGGAAGAAAACAAAAAGGACAAAAATGGAAATGAGCCAAAAAGAAAGAAGGGAGGAAAAGAGAAACAAAGAAACAGATGGAGGAAAAGAAGAGGAAAGGAAGGAAGAAAGGAAGGAAGGAAGGAAGGAAGGAAGGAAGGAAGGAAGGAAGGAAGGAAGGAAGGGAAGAAAGGAAGAGAGGGAAGGGAAGGAAAGGCAAGGAAAGAAAAGAGCAGTTAAGAGAAAGGAAAGAAAAAAACACAGGACAAAAATGGAAATGAAAAAAGGAAAAGAGTAAAAATAAGAAACAGAGAAGAAGAAAAGAAAAAAAACAGAAGGAAAAAGAAACTTGCATGGCTAATAACGCGCCACTCGTAGTAAAAACACAATAGAAGGAGGAAGTTCAACAATTTAACAAGCAGAAAGTTTATAGTAATTACAGACGCGCCTTAACAGCTCTCTAACAAGATGCACACCTTTCCAGCACACCTTAATTGTTTCTTTCACACCTGCCCCCGTACGAAAAGGAGCAGGTATGATTAGGAGGGAGGAGGAGGAATGCGTGAAGATAAATAGGAATACAAAAATAAGAAAAAAAAGAGAGAAGAATGTAGATGAATACGGTTTAAAATGACAGATGAAAGACAACAGAACGAGGAATGACATAAATAAACGCAAATCTGTAAATAATCAAGGGAATGAGAGAGGAAGCTGAAGATGGGAATGAAGTTAAAGAAGACGAAGTGAGCAGCTGGTATGAAGATGAGAAACACACGCCGAAAAGATGAAGGGGAAAGAGAGGAATGATAAAGAGGTTTGCGGGGAATGAGAGGGTATTGTGTGTGTGTGAGGGAGGTGAAGAAAGGCGAGAGGCAAGAATGAAGATTTAAAACACATGAAGACAGGGAGAGAGAGAAGAATTAGAAGGCTTGAAAGGAATGAAGTAGAGGAGTAGACGTGGAGGAATGTAGTCTGTAACCGAAGGAGGGGAAGGAGAGGAGGAGAAGAGAAGGGAAGAGGGGAACAGAGGAGGAAAATAAAGTTGAAGGAGATGAGGGAGAAGGAGACAAGGAGGTATGAAGTCTGAAATCCAAGGAGGGGAAGGAGAGGAGGAGAAGAGAAGAATTCTTGTGGGAGGAGGTAGAGGAAGAAACAAAATAGGAATGTAGTTTAAGACCGAAGGAAGGGAAAGAGAAGAGGAGGAAGAGGAGAGAAAAGGGGAATAAAAGGGAGGAAAGTAGGGTTACAGGCAATGAGGAAAAGAACTAAGAAGAAATATAAACTGAAGGGGAAAGAGAGGAGAATTAGGAGGGGAGAGGAGGATAAGGGGAGGAAAATAGAGTCTAATTCGAAGGGGTTAGGAGAGAGAGGTAAGGGAGGTTTAAGGGGTGTAAGGGGAGAGGGGAGACAGTAAAGGGGGGAGTGAGACTGATGAAAAAAAAAGGGAAATAAAAGTAGAGGCTTAAATATAAGTTTGTGGTTAAGTGAAATGTATTGCGTGAAGAGGTCTATATACATTTGAGGGGGAACTCTTTTAAACTTCTCTCTCTCTCTCTCTCTCGAAACAAAAGTAGAATCAGTTGACAATCTCGATTCAATTTGTTTTTGCATCTGGGAATCTTCTTCTTCCTCTGCCTCTTCCTCTTCCTCTTTCAATATTTCTTTACTTCCCCAACCTATTTTTTTCTTTTCTGACCCCTTCCTCTTTCTCCCCCATTCCTCTTCCTGTTCTTCTTTTAATTTCTCTGATCCTCTTTCCTCTTTATCTTCCTCTTTTTATTCTACAATCTCCTCTTTTTTATTATTTTCTATTCCCTCCTCTTCTTCCTTCCTTCCGCTTTCATTCTTTCGTCCTTACCTCTTCTCTTTCTTTCCATTACTTATTCCTTCTTCCTCTTCTCATTTCCTCTTTCCCTTATTCCAAGACCCATAACTTATTTCTCCCTCTTTTTTTCCTCTTCCACTCTGTCATTCTCCTCCTTCCTCTTCTTCTTTCACTCACTCTTTACTCCTCTACCCTCTCCTCTTCCATTTCCTTCTCCTATTCCTCTTTTATTCTGCTCTTTTCCATTCCCCCTTTTCCTGTCCACTACCTACTCCCTTTTCTCTCTTTGCTCCGTTTCCTCTCTCTGTATTTTTGTCTCTGCCTTGCTCCCCCCTTCTCTTTCTCCTCCTTTCTCCTTTTTTCCCTCCTCTCTTCTTTTTTTTCTCTGTTTTTTTGCCACTCTCTCTCTCTCTCTCTCTCTCTCTCTCTCTCTCTCTCTCTCTCTCTCTCTCTCTCTCCCAACTTCCTGAAACCGTGATGTAGTTCTTGGATGGAGTCACTTTTTTTCCATTTTCAAGGTAACAGAAAACGAAAGACTCAGGAAATGAAGAACAAAATCCGCTGTATATGACTTTTTTTTTTTTACGTATAAGCTGCTTTTCTACTTTTTCCCGACTCGTTGATTCCTTATATAAAAAAAATAGGAATCCGATCTTTCCTTCTTGCCATCTATTACTTGGAGTGACTACTTTATTTTGTTTTTTTTAGCATCGTCACAATGCTGGTTCTTTCTTGGATGTAAAAAATAAAAGAGAAGAAATGAAATGAACAGAAACGGGACGCGAAAACTTTTGAAATCAATGGAAAAGGGAAAAGCGAGAGGGAGAGGAGGGAGAGGAAAGGGGGGATGGAGAGGGAGGGAAGGAGGCAGAGGGAGAGAGGGAGAAAAGGAGAGAGGGAAGGTGAGACAGAGAGGAGGAGAGGGAGGGAGAAATGGAAGGTCACAGGAGCAAATAAAGATAAAGAAGGGAAAAAGTTAGGAAAGAGAAAAACGAAATGAAAAAAAAAGAGCCGTGTTGGAGGAGGAAGAGATCCCATATAACAAACGAAAGAAAGAAGCCAAAGGAAAATGGGAGGGAAAAAAATAAAAGGAAAAATTCACGGTGATAGAGGAGGAGGATAAAATGGTGAGGAAATGAACCGTAGAAAGAAAAAGAAAAAGGAAGATAAATAAGAAAAATTATGAACAGGAGGATAAAATAGAGAACATCTGTGGTTATAAATAAGTGGGGAAGAGAAAAAAAAATGTGAAAAGAAAACATAGATGGAAATAGATAGACAGATAGACAGGTAGACAGATACAGACAGAAATAGATAAAGAGGAATATAAAGGAAAAAAATAGATGAATAGGAGGATAAAGTAGAGAACATCTGTGTTATAAATGAGGAAGAGAAAAAAAATGTGAAAAGAGAACATAGAGGGAAATAGAGAGACAGACAGGTAGATAGATAGACAGACAGAGATAAATAGAGGCAAAGAAGTCAAGCAAAAAAATCTAAACTTCAAAGAAAAAATGATAAAAGTTGAGAGAATGAAATGGAGGTACGAGAGAAGAGAGAGAGACGAAGGGGATTAGAAAAGGATTGGATAAAAAAGGATTATAAAAAAGAAAAAAAAAGTGAATAGCAAATGGAATTGAAAAAAAAAACGAAAATCAGAAAAGAAAAAAAAAAGGAAGGAAATAAGAGAAAATGGTTGGATGAAAAAGTTATTAGAATAAAGAATGAGTTTGAAGATGAAAATCAGAGAAGAATAAAGGGAAGAAGAAATATAAGAAAAGAGGAACTGAAACAAAAAATACAGTAAGGCGAAAAAGGAAAAAAAAAGAATAACGATTGGAAAATGAAATCGGTAAAAAAAATGAAAATCAGAAAAGTACAAAGGAAAGAAAAAATGAGAAAACAGAAATTGACACAAGGAAGATAAATAAAGGCGAAACAATAAAAAAGAAAAAAATAAGAAAAAGGAAATTAGAATGAAAGAAAAGAGACAATTAAAAATAGTTCGTTATTATGTGAAGTTAATCTTGTTAGGAAGTCGAATTACTCTTAGCGAAACTATTTAACTCTCTCTCTCTCTCTCTCTCTCTCTCTCTCTCTCTCTCTCTCTCTCTCTCTCTCTCTCTCTCTCTCTCTCTCTCTCTTAGAAAACAACCAAGTGATGAAATTAAACTGAAATGGGAAGAGAAAAAGTTCGGAGAAGGAAAATAAAAGAAACGTTTCGAGTTCAATTTTAAGTGAAAACAAAACAACACAAGAGTAAACAAAGTCTTCCGTTCTCAGGGACTAAACGTTTATAAATATCAAACGTTTCCTTATCTTGAACGGTCACATGTTTATACGAGCTTTTCTTTTTCTTTTCTTCCTGTGTCTGTGTGTGTTTGCTTGTACGTGCGTTATGTTTGATGGCTTCGTTGTATCCTTACTTGAGTTTTATGTTTGTTTGTTTGAAGTGTCTTTGTTTATTAGTATTTTTCGTTATTATTTGTTTTATTTCGCTCAACTTTTTTTTTAAGGATAAGAAACGATCAAATTAGTGTCGTCATATCATATTTCTACTACTTCTACTACTTCTACTACTACTACTACTACTGCCACCACTACTATTACTACCACAACTACTAATAATAAAAATAATAATCCTAATACTAATACTTCTTCCACTATTACCTTAACAAAAAGCTTCCTACTACTACTACTAATAATAATACTTATACCACAACTACTACTACTACCATCACCACCACCACCACCACCACAACCTCGCCACCAAAATAGCCAAAAAAAAAAACCACCACCTTAAATAACAACGAAACGAGGGCAGCGGTGACAGACAATATATTTTCTGCATACCGAGAAGTGCCTCATGACGTCACGGGAATACGCTAATCTGATTGGTCAAGGGGAGCCGGGAATTTTATGGGGCAGGTGGCTGATTGGCTGTCACTGCTACCTGGCCATTGCTCACGTCACCTGGCCGCCTAATGAACCCCGTCTGCCAAGTTTCAGGTAAAGAAGAGGAGACGCAAAGTGGAGTAAATTGGAGGTGAAGGAAAGTTACGAAAAATAAGTATAATAAAAGAATGTTAAATGAATAATAAGAGAATAGAAGGAAACTTGAGGGAGCGAGATAGATTGAGAGGGGAGAAGAAGAGGAAGAACGAAGTAAAGTGAAGTAAATGGAAGGTGAAGGAAAGTTAAGAAAGATGAGATGATCAGGCGAATGATACAGCATATCTGTCAATTTTTAGGTAAAGAGAAGGAGAAGTGAAGTGGAATAAATGGTAGGTGACGGGAAGTTAAAATTGATAAGTATAATAAAAGAAGAAAATGATAAATGAATACGCAAAGGAATGCAATGATAAAACAGGGAATGAGACAAATTGAAAGGAGATAAGAAGAGAAAGGAAGGAAGAAGGGAAGGAGAGTAAATTATATGGAAGGTGTGAAAAAGTTAAGAATGAAGAATTGAAAAAAAGAATGATAAAAGTATAAAAAAGAACAGAAGGAAAGTCAAGGGAAAAAAAGACAGATGTATAGGGATAAGGAGAGGAAGAAAGGAAGGAGTTAAGGAGAGTAAATGGCAGGTGAGGGAAAGTTAACAGCAATGAAAGGAAACTAAAGGAAACGAGAAAGAAGGAGAACATGTAAGAGAAGGAAGGAAGCAGGGAATGAGAAAAAAAATAAGGAGCAGGAAGGGAGCCAAAAACATAAGCGAAATGAGGAGGAAGGAATAGGAAAAAAATGTTAGGTAAAGAAATAAGAAATAGGGAAAGTGTTATAGAGAAAATGACATAAATATATAGATAGATAGATAAATAGATAGATAGATATAGAGCGAGAGAGAGAGAGAGAGAGAGAGAGAGAGAGAGAGAGAGAGAGAGAGAGAGAGAGAGAGAGAGAGAGAGAGAGAGAGAGAGAGAGAGCACCCACCATATGTAAGTTACCGAACCGCATTTTTCTTGAGGGCAACGAGGCCGCACGAATGGTCGGAGAGAAGGGTGCCAAGACAGGGCCTACAAGATGCTTACTGCCACTATTTCTCTCCCTCCTCCTCCTCCTCCTCCTCCTCCTCCTCCTCTTCCTTCTTATTGACCATCTTCGTTTCCTTAGTCACATCTTTCGTTCTTTAATTATTTTTTTTGTTTTGTCATTTAGTTTTTTTTTTTCGTGTAATTCTTGTTTAGATATTCTTTTAAAAATTCGTGTTCACTTCTAAAATTAGTCTCTCTCTCTCTCTCTCTCTCTCTCTCTCTCTCTCTCTCTCTTTTACCATTAGCAACCGTCACACTGATTTATTTTCTCTAATTCTTCTGTTTTTATTTCTGATCTTATTATTTTTTTTCTTCTTTTCCTTTTTCATTCCTTCCGTCAATTCTACTTTTCCTTCTTCACTCTTTTCTCCTCCTCTACCTCCATATTTTCTTCCTCCCTCCCTGTCTACACTTCCCTCAGTCTTCTCTCCCTCTCTCCTCCTCTTCTACCTCCATACTTTCTTCCTCCCTCCTCCTGCCGGCTCCCTTTCTTCCTCCCTTCTTTCCTCCCCTTCCTCCCTTTACTGACATGCCCCATCTAAGTGCTGGTAGACAACTATGTAGATATTTTAGTACCTTAACGATGGTGTGTGTGTGTGTGTGTGTGTGTGTGTGGGTGGGTGGGTGGGTGTTATTTATAAGAAACGATATGATTCTAGCGTATATTATAGCATTTACGTTTTTTTTTTACACTTTACGTCGTTTTTTATTTACAACTACGAAACCAAAATAAAACAAAAAATAAAATCCAAAAAAAAAAACTGTGAAAAGCCTACTCCGGCAAAACGCAACAGAGGAAGACGTTATTACATTCTACAGTAATTGACCTACTTAAGGACCTTATCAAAAATATCTATATACATCATAAGCCATACATGTAAAAGTGATATACATAAAACATTGTACTATGTTTAAAAAAAAGCGCACCACACACTGCTCATATAAGTAACAGTGAGGGAAGCTTCATTTAATTAAATGTATGGTCACTTAAAACCTCTCCTAATTTTTTTTATACTAATGTTCTTAGCGGGAGAGGAGAAAGACACATCAAAGGAAATGCTTATGGAAGAAACCTGTATATGCTTCTCTACACACAGAAAAAAAGGGGTCGGTTACATATATGCGTCATTAGTACTTTTTTTTTCCATTTTGATATTAATGTTGTAACCGCAAGGGAATCAGATCAAAGGCTAAAAGAAGAAAGAAAACGGAGTATGGTTATCTATGCAAAAAAACACCATAAAACGAAGGTGGGTCATTTAAAGATATAGTCATTAACACCTTATTTTTTCATTTCGATATTAATGTTTATAAAGGAGTCAGACCAAAGGAAGAAGAGAGAGAAAGAAAGGAAGTGTAAATGAAGATGAGAGGAAGGAATCGGAGCTGAGAAACGGGTGAAGAAACAAAGGAAAGAAAAATGAAGATGATAGGTAGAAATAAGAACTGAGAAACGGGTGAACAAAGAAAGAAAGAAAGAATAAAGATGAAAAGCAGGAATAGGAGCTAGGAAAAGGGTGAAGGAAGAGAGAAAGAGAGAATAAAGACGAGAAGTAGGAATAGGAACTGGGAAACGAAGTGAAGAGAGATGAGATGACAAGAAAAGAGAGGGGAAGGAGGAAGAAGGGTGAGAGACGAAGAGTAGGATAAGAGGAATGAATAAGAAATAGGAAACGGGGAGAATAGGGATGAGGATGACAAAAAAATGGGGGAAAGGTGGAAGAAGGGTGATAGAGGTAGAGCAGAATGAGAAGATAGGAAGAGGTAGCGAGGAAAAGTAGATTAATACGCTAAACATAAAAAAAAAACATAAATTAGAAAAGGGAGAAGGAGGAAGGAGGGTAAAAGAGGAAGAGCAGAATGAGAAGAGGTAGGAAGAGGTAGTGAAAAAGAGTAGATCAAGACGCTAAACATATAAAAAAAAACACGAATTAGAAAAGGGAGAAGGAGGAAGGTGGGTAAAAGAGGAAGAGCAGAATGAGAAGAGGTAGGAAGAGGTAGTGAATAAGAGTAGATCAAGACGCTAAACATATAAAAAAAAACACGAATTAAAAAAGGGAGAAGGAGGAAGGAGGATAAAAGAGGAAGGACAGTATGAGAGGCAGGGAGAGGAAGTGAAAGAGGAGGAAAAGAGGAGAGATGAAAAAGAGGAAGTAGAGGTAGAGGAAAAGTAGATTACGGCGCTAAGTACATATGAAAAAAAATATAATAAATAAGCTCAACATGCTGCTCATCAAAAGGAAAAAAGTGAAGGTAACGTTTAATTAAGTTACTCCACCTGTTAGTAATGAGTCGGCAACCTTTTCCCGTTTTCTTTCAGACACACGCAGCGTTTCCGTTCTCTTATTTCTCGCCCAATTCACTTCAACTAATTGGTCTTCTTTCTTCGCTGCCTTGTTTGTGCTGCGTCTATCTTGCTTTGTCGTCAAGGAGAGGATATAGTATTCCTTCTACTTCTCCTTCACCTTCTTTTTACTCATTATTATCTTCGTCTTCATCAAACTCTTTCCCTTCGATGCTTTTTGGTTTTATCGTAGTCTGCCGTCGGGGAGTGGAAACAGTTCCTTCTACTTTTCCTTCTCCTCCTTCTTTTACTCCTCATCATCTTCGTCGTTATCAAATTCTCTTTCCTTCTGCTAGATTTTGTTTTTCGTCTTCTTTGTCTGTCATATATTTTCTGTGTACTGCATCTCCTCCTTCCTTACTCATCATCATCTTCGCCTTTATCAAACTCACTTTCTTTCCATTATTTTCATCTTATTCCTTGTTATCTATTTTCTATTTTGTCTTATTTCTACATTGTCTCTATTTCTCTTGATTTCTCTCTTCAATTATTTCTTCCTCATCCTTCTTGGTCTGCTTCTTTCATCAAACAGTAAGGTCCTTTGAGTACTAGCAATCATATTAAGGCTTTTTCTCAGTTTATATAATCTACGAAAAAGGTACTGTATTGTGATCTTAAGTTCTGAACGAAAATCCGAAACCTGAGCCATTGAACGAAAGTCTCAGATTAATGTTTCAAACTCACTAAAATTTGCTCCGTTCTTTGCTAATAAAACACCGCTCCATTAACCTTCACGTCGGTGCCTACTCCGTTTTA
Organism: Eriocheir sinensis; assembly: GCF_024679095.1. Lineage (NCBI taxonomy): Eukaryota > Metazoa > Arthropoda > Malacostraca > Decapoda > Varunidae > Eriocheir > Eriocheir sinensis. The sequence goes on from NC_066519.1 coordinate 16,493,785, forward strand.
TTTTTCCACCATATCTGTCTCGGGGAATGAAAGTGTCTCGTAATTAATGATAAAGAAAGTCCCTACAAAATACATCGCTACCTACATAATCGATGCGCGAAGACAGAAGGGAAAGGGACCGAGGGATCGACTGTCACACGTATGCCAGGCTTTTCTCTCCACTGGCCACACCTGCTGTCCATATATTATTTAGTTTCTCACCTGGATGAGGAGCGACAGTACACAGACAAAAGAGAATGATAGTAGAAAAGATTTACACCTCTACCTCCTCTTTCATCTCTCCTCTTTTCCTCCTCTTTCACCTCTTCAAATCCCACCTGTTGCAGAGTGAGTGTATAGGGATGAAAAGGGGACTGATAGAGCGAAAAGAATGACATCTCTACCTCCTCTTCAACCTCTCTTCTTTCACTCCTCTTCCTCTTTCACCTCCTCTTTTGCATCTCCTCTCTCACTCTTCTCTCACCCCTCTTCATCAATCCTCTCTCTTCACCTTCTCTTTCTCCTTTCCAAACACACCTGCAGCCGATAGATCAATGACACTCCTACATAACAGAAACAACCCAGAGAATCCAAGAGCAAGGGTACACAACTGACGAGAGAGAATGATCACGAGAGAGGAGGTTTCGAATCAACAAAGACTCCTTCATCCTTTATTATCACACCTGCAGACAGATAGATTGTAGAGACCTAACTTGATCACAGCGGCAACCAGTAAGAATGTGGAGTTAAAGTATTGCTCAAAGACGAAAGAAAACTACCTGGAAAAGATGAATACAGAGCTGGAATGAAGGAAGAAGAGATAGAAAACAAGAAAGGTTACAATTACACCTTTCCTGACCACACCTGTCGTTTGATAGATAATTTAGGAACTCACCTGGATTTCTTTTTTTATCTTTTTTGACCTTCAGTTCCTTCCTTTACTTAAGAAAACAGACCGATGGGCGAAATTGCTAATCCAAGAGACAGATCAGGAACGAAACCTAAACGAATTTACCTGATATTTCACTTTTCCTGATTGCTTGCTTCCTCACCTTAATTATACACAGGTAAGTTACGTATTCCCTAACCCAAGAAACATTAACCAAAGGCAAAGGTCACGGATACATCAATAACTTCCACCTTTCTCAAACCTCACCTGATGAACAGTAATTATCTAGAACCTCACCTTGATTATGGACAGGTGAAGGAAGAATTACCTGTACGTTCTTTCCTCTCTCCTCTCTTTTCTCCACTTCTCTCCCCACTCAACACGTACCTGAGGAAGATGAAAGTTATAATTAGTCAAACTCCAGGTGAGGTACGGGGCTCTTTCACCCCTTGGAAAGGTATATACACGTGGACAGGTGAAGAAGAGTAACACCCCATCTCAGTCTTAGGGTTAATTCCATAATTCAACACAGGGCAATTGTAAGCTCCCAAAAGAGCGTCAATAATTCTATACAATCTATATCCTCATGTACATTAATAAAGCAACGACTCCAATGCCTCTTACATCTACTTAGGGAGGTGAAGGAGGAGGAGGAAGAGAAGATAAAAAGATGATAAAAAAAACGAGGAGGTATACCATTTAATTGAGATGTTATTCCACCGGTTATTAATGAGTCGGCAACCTCCCCCCGTTTTCTTTGCAACCTTACAGGGCTAGTTCTCTCATTTCTCGTCCACTTCACTTCAACTAATTGGTCTTCCTTGATTGCCTTACCTGTGCAGTTCTTACTCTAGTCTGACGTACAAAATTGGACACAAAATTCCTTCGATTTCTCTTCCTCCTCCTTCTCCTCCTCCTCGGCATTCATTACTAAAGGCATTCATTCCCTGTGCAGCTTCCTCAAATATATTAGTTTCTATTAACGATAAACTCTATACAAGAAAATTAACGATCGTAGTCTTTGGTATGGGGTTGGGAAGCTTACTAACCAAATACTGTGGAACTGGATCCTAATCGTCCCTGGAATGCCTTTAACTTTTGTCTCTCGATCCCTAATGCATGATGTTCACTTTTCTGCAAACTCACCATTTTTATACCCAACACTTTTCTCTCTTTCTCACACACGCAAAACGAAACCAGCGATGAATAGACAAGTGAAAACGTGCTAGAAAAAAATACCCGGGAAAAAAAAGCCGTGAAATATGTCCTCACGTTCAGACTTCGTGGCAAGCATCCTGGAGCAGTTTATTGTTGGTGGCGTTGGCGGCGCAGGCAGCAATATGTGGAAAGGGGGTGTGACACATGGCTCTTATATTTCTAGTGTCGAAGAGGAGGAGGTCGGCTCAGTGGCATTTCTCTTGCTCGCCCCGACAGGAAATATTCATCCGTGGAAGTGTCAGGCTGGATGGATTGTGGAATTCAGACAGAGAGGGCGAGGGAACGGTTGGTTACGCGATGTATACTGGACTATATCAGAGTGCTGGGGTGTTGGGTTAGTTGTGTTTTTTATTAGTGCTGTGTTGGATGGGGTGAAAGGGGATGTCAGATGATAGGTAAATAAGAAAGATAGAATTGACTGATTGCTTTATTGGGGTATGTAATGATGCTCTCGAAGGAAAGATGGGAAAGAAAAGAAACCTGAAAAAGAAGAGAGCTAGAATGAAAGAAAAAGAGAGAGGGTGGACAGGTGTAAAAACTAAGACATGATGAGAGATGATGAGACAGGTGAGAGGAACCTGAGATGAAGTGAAAAAAAAAAAAGACAAAATAAGAAAATGACGTAAAGAAGAAGTAGAGGAAGAAACGACAAGGAGAAGAGGGAGAGTGACACGTAGGAGGGACACCTGCACCCATACATAATTAAGGTGTGTGTGTCAGGTGTAAGGAGTGAAGGAGGGGAGGGAAGAAGGAAGGAAAGAAAGAAGGAAAGGAAAAAAAGAAGGAAGGAGGGAATGGGGGAAATAAAGTTAAAAAAAAAAAGAAGATAGGAAGGAGGGAGGGTAGATAGAAAAAAATAAAGGAAAGAGAGGAACGAAATAAGAAAGAAGGGAGAGAGGTGGAAGGGAGGAAAAGACAGTAAAAAAGAAGATAGGAAGGAAGGAGGGAAGATTAAAGGAAAGAGAGGAACGAAGAAAGAAAAAGGGAGGAAGGAAGGGAGGAAAAGATAGTAAAAAAGTAGATAGGAAGGAGGGAGGGAAGATATAAAGAAAAATAAAGGAGAGAGAGGAAAGAAGGGAGGAAGAAGGGAGAAAAAGACAGGAAAAAAAGATAGGAAGGAGGGAAGATAAGAAGGGAGGAGGAAGGGAGGAAAAGATAGTAAAAAAGTAGATAGGAAGGAAGGAGGGAAGATAGAAAGAAAAATAAAGGAGAGAGAGGAAAGAAGGGAGGAAGAAGGGAGAAAAAGACAGGAAAAAAAGATAGGAAGGAAGGAGGAAAGATAGGAAAGGAGGAGGAAAAGATAGTAAAAAAGAAGATAGGAAGGAAGGAGGGAAGATAGAAAGAAAAATAAAGGAGAGAGGAAAGAAGGGAGGAAGAAGGGAGAAAAAGACAGGAAAAAAAGATAGGAAGGAAGGAGGAAAGATAGGAAAGGAGGAGGAAAAGATAGTAAAAAAGAAGATAGGAAGGAAGGAGGGAAGATAGAAAGAAAAATAAAGGAGAGAGAGGAAAGAAGAGAGGAAGAAGGGAGAAAAAGACAGGAAAAAAAGATAGGAAGGAAGGAGGGAAGATAGGAAGGGAGGAGGAAGGGAGGGAAAGACAGGAAAAAGAAGATAGGAAAGCAAGGAGCGAGGATAAAAAGGAAAATAAGGGAAAAGAGAGGAACGAAGAAAGAAAGTAATCAAGCAAAAAGAACGAGAGAAAAAAAGAAAACAACACCACCACCACCACCACCACCACCCTCTATTATTTTTTCGTTCCTCTTCACTCTACGAACAAACAAATTAATCAATGATCAACAAACTAATTAAACGTGTGCCATAGACAGAGCGCCTTTTTTACGCTGATTCAATAGACGATGACGGATCCACGAAAAAATAAATTCTTTCTTATCTAAAAAGCAATGAAAGGAAAAAAAGAAGGAACAGAGGAAGGGGGGAACGGAGGGAGAGGAAGAGAAAGAGGGAAGAAGGAAGAGGATGGTGGGGGAGGGAGGGGAAAGGAGGAGATAGAGGGAAGGGGGAAGGAAGGGGAAAGCAAAGAGAGGATGGGAAGAGAGAGGAGGAAGGAGGGAGAGGAAGAGGGAAGAGGAGGAGAAAGGGGGAAGGAGAGAGAGGATTGTGGGGGAGGAGGGAGAGGAGAGAGAGGATGAGAAGGAAAGACAGGATGGGAGAAGAAGGGGGAGAGAGAGAGAGAGAGAGAGAGAGAGAGAGAGAGAGAGAGAGAGAGAGAGAGAGAGAGAGAGAGAGAGAGAGAGAGAGAGAGAGAGAATGGTGGGGGAAGGAAGGGGGGAGGAAGAGGGGGAAGGGGGGGGGGAGGTGATGTTTTGCATGGAATATAGGCAATAGAAATACCGGCCTAGTTTTTAATGGAACAAATAAAAGTGATCTGCCTGTTAATTCGTGAAATGTGAGCAGCAAGGAAATAATTCTTTTTAATCGCGTTCGTCAAATTGGATGAAAAAGAATAAGCATCAATAGGGTATTTTTTCTCTCGTCCCTGATGCGCCCTGTCTGTCTATTTGGATGCTTTTTTCGGTGTTTATATTCATTTGGGTGTCTGTTTTTATATGGTCTTCTGTGTCTGTCTGTTTGTCTGTCTGTTTATTTCGTTGTTGTTTTTTTCATTTGACTCAGTTTTTTAATGACTTGCTGTCTGTCTGTCTGTATATGTCTGTCAGTCTGTTATCCGTACCTTTATCTGTCCATATTTAACTCCCTTGTCTGTGTCTTACTCTGTCTGTCTCTTTTTTTCGGTCCTTTAACTTTCCGGTCAACACTTTTCTATCTGTCTCTCTCTCTCTGCCTGTCTATATTTTGCTCCAATATTTCCCTGTTTAGTTGTCTGTTTGTCTGTCTGTCTTTCTATGTCTGTTTTCCCTCTTCGTTTCCATATGTCTTTTTGTCTGTTTAAGCCGCTGTTCCTGTCTCTATGGCTGTCCTAAGCTGTCTTTGTATGTGTTAAGAGTACAAGCCAAGGCTGCAACGCATAACAAGTCACTCACGGCATTGCGAAACAGCAGAAAATAAAAAAAAGACAAAAGAGGAGGAAGGCAAAAAGAATGAAACCTGGAAAGAATATAAAAAGCAATCACATCTTCACCTGAGAAAGAAAACGGAGCAAAGGAGAAGGTTAAGAGAAAATGTTGATATGATGAAAAACGAGGAAAAGGAATATAGCTGAGAAGTGACACGCTGCGAGAGAAGGAAGAAACAAAAGAAAACCGAGGCGTTCATAATGAAGGATGAGAAACTATGAAACTTAAAGCGGGGCGTGAAGAGCGAGAGGAGGAAGCGAGGAGATGTGAGAGAAAGGCAATAAAAAGGATTCTGAAATGTCAACAGAATTTTACATCGACGGGTGACTAAAAGAGAAATGGAAATGAGACAACGAAAGGTCTCCTCCTCCTCTTCCTCCTCCTCCTCTACAGTCTCAAGCATTATATTCAACAAGGAGTAAATAATATAGTGATTCTCAAAGGTCGACATAATTTTACATCGACGGGTGACGAAAATAATAATGGAGATGAGACACTAGGTTTTCAACGAGCCAGATGAAATGAAAACAAGACATCTCACCAAAACCACTAAAAAAAATCGTCCCCTAATAACTGTTCTCACTCCTACGACCACCTAACGCCGTGGACACAAGACGAACTCCGCCAAAACAATACCAAGAGAGACACCCCGGGTTCTCAGCAAGCCGCCCCTCACTCTCACGTTTTGACTCTTGACTCTTTTGTAGGAGCAGTGAGTAGCGGGCTTTTTTCATTAGTTTCCTTTTTTTTGCCCTTGAACTGTTTCCTTCACTGTAAAAAAAAGAGGAAACAATACGCGCCCGGCAAGCACTCCGCGTTGTACCGTCCAAAGCTTTCCATTACGCGGCTGTCTTCTCTACTTCGAGCCTGGCACGGTGCCACGCTCTGACCATGGACTCTTGTGTGGGTGCCAAACTAACGCTTCCCCATTGTTGAAACTGGCAGTGTGGTAACCGGTTCAAGAATCACCCACAAGAAGACGTGACAATATGAAACGTGGGCGATATGAAACGTGGGGATCGGTGTGCACCCAATGGTTTGCGTTCATTCTCTTTCCCATCGATCAAAAGGACGTCCGATACTGACTATTTGAGGAACTGAATGTAGTTAAGGACGTAACAATATGAAAAGTGGGCAATTCACACGTGGGGATAGGCGTACATTCACTGTTTTTCGTTCATTCTCTTTCCCATCGATCACAAAAACATCAGATACTTTTATGACTGACTGTACTTCGCTTGGCGATTGTAAAGGTACGTTGAGGGCATACGTTACAGCTGCGTGTGGTGTATGGTACTTTTGGGTCCAAAAAGGTAATGTTTGGGGTATTCTTGGCCGCTTAGCTGGACAAGAGGTGGATCGCGTTAAGGGAAAAGCAGGTGGTTCTCATATTAAAGGAGAAGGATGCAGCAGAAGTAAGGGAGTGAAGGAAAACTGGAGAACGAGGACAGAGGGGAAAAGACAAGAAAATTGAAGGGCGGCGAAGGAGGGGAAAGGAGAAGGGAAAATGAAGAGCAGTAAAGGAGAGGAGAAGAGAGGAGAAAGGGGCTGAGGAAAAACATGCCGGTAGGGAAAAGAGGGAGAGAGAAGATAAAGAAATAGAAAACGAGAATTATAAAAGTGTTATTAAAGAAGCGAAGAAGAACGTGAAAGAAAAACAACAACAATGATTAGAGATTTGAAAAAGAAACACAGGTAGAGAATGAGAAGAGAAAGAGGCAGAAAACCAGAATTAAAAAAGTGTTTATAGAAGCAGCCCAAAACGAGGAAGAAAAAACAATGATTAGAGATTTGAAAAAGAAAAACAGGAAGAGAATGAAAAGAAAAAGAGGCAGAAAAACAAAATTAGAAAAGCATTTATAGAAGCAACCAAGAAAGTGAAAGAAAAAAATAATTATCAGAGGTTTGGAAAAGAAAAATAGCGATACCAGTAAACACTCTATAAACTGACCTCCTAACAAACCTAACCTGTTAACACATACTACAACAACACCTGAACATGTACAGAGAATATCGTCAACACCAACACCAGCAGCAACAACATCACCGACCCAACATTCGTATCTCTATTAGAATGTTGAAAGGCAGAGAGTGAAGGAGAGAAAAAGGGCAAAATAGACCAGCTTGTTACCCCGACGGCATTAGCATATTACAGCATACACAGCGAGCAGCATTTCCTGTGTTAATACCTCACTGCAACGTCAATAAGCATACATACAGCGAATTCACGTGACTTGCATCATTATTACCGTACAGCGAGAGAGAGAGAGAGAGAGAGAGAGAGAGAGAGAGAGAGAGAGAGCGCACAGATATATAGAGAGGCAGAAACAGATGAGGGAAAAAGACATGGAAAGAAAATACTGGGAAAAGAAAAGGAAAATAAGACAAAAAAGAATAGACATGGAAAAAGATAAAAAAAAAAACAGACATAAACAGAGAGACAGGAAGAGAAAGATGGACAAAAATACACGAAAAGAAAAAAAAAGTTTGGAATAGGGAAAGGAAAAAAAGCAAGAACAAAAAATAAACATGGAAAGAGAGAAAAAACAGACACACACACATATATATATATATATAGATATATATATATATATATATATATATATATATATATATATATATATATATATATATATATATATATATATATATATATATATATATATATATAAAAAAAATAAGAAAAAGAGAAGAAAAACAACAGGATGCAAGAAAAAAAAAAAAAAAAAAAGATAGATAATTACTTCATGAAAAATTCTAACCCCATTAATTTTATCTCCATTCTCTCTGGCTAACCGACCCCCCACCCCACCCCCACCCTCACCACCACCACCACCACCTCCATCATTACCACCCGCCCCGCCACACGCTCCTGCACCACGCCCTTCCTCATCACGCTGGCCCTCACACCTCGCCGCCACGCCCTCGGACCTTCGTGCCGGGTTAATAAAAGGGGCAATCACACCCTCCATGCAGTACCCTCGGCCCCGTCAGTCTCCCAGTGTGTAGTTGTTATGGCTCGCGGCTGTCAAAATGTGGATGGGATGATAGAGGGCTGTTGTTGTTTTTTTGGTGTGTGTGTGTGTGTGTGTGTGTGTGTGTGTGTGTGTGTATATATATATATATGTGTGTGTGTGTGTGTGTGTGTGTGTGTGTGTGTGTGTGTTTATATATATATATTTTTGTTTGTGTGTGTGTGTGTGTGTGTGTGTGTGTGTGTGTGTTTGTTACTAGTGTTTTTTTTGTGTGTGTGTTTCTAGTGATTTCTTGTTTTTTTGTGTGTGTTTTTTTAGTGTTTTTTGTTAATTTTTAGTGTTTTCGTGTGTTTCTTAGTTGTTTTTCTAGTGTTTTTTTGTTTGATTCTAGTGATTTCTTGTGTTTTTTTGGTGTTTTTTATTGTTTTTTGTTTGTTTCTAGTGTTTTCTAGTGTTTTTTTGTGTTTTGTTAGTGCTTTTGTTTGTTTCAAGTACTTTAAGTTTTTTTTTTTTGTATATTTGGTTTCATCTTCCTTTCCTTTCTTTTTTTTGTTTTACTTTTCTCTTTTGATAATGACTTTAGTATTTTATTTTTCCATCTTACGTTTGTTTTCATCCTTTTTCATTTACTTTCTCCAAGTACCTATTTTCCTATATTTTCCTGTTTCAATTCTCTGATTTACCTCTCTCTCTCTCTCTCTCTCTCTCTCTCTCTCTACTCTTCTACCCAAACTCTTTCTCTCTCTCTCTCTCCCCCCAGGCCACCTTCCTTCCCCCTATTGTTTTCTCTCCCTCTGTTATTCCATTCATCTTTTATTCCCTTTCCTTTCCCCTCTCCACTCCTCCTTTCCCTCTTTTGCAGCCTCGACCTTTCTTCCTTCCTTCCCACCTTCCTTCCCCCTTCATTTAACTTGAAACACGCACCCCAACCACCCAGTCAACCAGCCAGTCCTTCAACGCTAGCTATCTCCCTTCCTTCCTTCCTTCCTTCCTTGCTTCCTTTCTTCTTCCCCCCCCACGACTCATTTTTCTCCTTCAAGCTACGTAAACTCCATCACGTCCCGCGCCCTGCAAGTCAAAGAGAGCTGCGGGCGGGTGTGAAATTGCTCCTTAATGCCAACTGAACCCACGAACTTCACCTGGGGCTAATTGACTGGCGGTGGCGGAGAAGACGGTGGTGGAGGAGGAGGAGGAGGTTGAGGCAAGGAGCTGGTGTCGGCGGTCAACACTTGAATGACTTGTGCGGGCCGTCTGTCTCCTTCTTTGTCTCTGTTTCTTTCTGTCTCCCCGTCTCTAAGATGAACGCATAACCCTCACTTAAGAGACACAGACACGGACACAGATAGATAGATAGACAGATGGGTAGAAAGATAGGTAGATTGACAGATATAGTGAGGAAAAAAAGACGTGCTGCCAATCTGTTTCTGTCCCTGTCTCGAAGATAAGCGCGTAGCCACAACTTGAAAGACAGAAACATAGAGCCAGAGCGACGCAGATAGACTGATAGATAGACAGATATATAAAGACAAGGTAAAGGTAAAGGTGGGTGCATAAGATAGATGGATAGAAAAACAGGCAGATTAATACATAGCGAGAGAGAGGAAAATAGATAAACTACCCCCTTTCCTGATAGATAAATAAAGACAGGGACACATAAATAGATAGATATAGAAATGCAAGGTAAAGGTAAAAGTCGGTGCATAAGAAAGATGAATAGAAAAACAGGTACATTTATAGATAGTGAGAGGAAAATAGACAAACTACCCCCTTTCCTGATAGATAAATAAAGACAGAGGGACACAGATAGACACAGATATAGAAAGACAAGTTAAAGGTAAACGTGGATGCATAAGACAGACGAATAGAAAGACAGGTAGATACGAAGATATTGAAGGAGGAGAAAAAGCGACAACCCCCCCCACCCCCCACCCCCCATTCCTAACGACACAGGTACGCACAAAGCTTAGTCTCCAGGTAACACTTTATAACCCTTAGGCACCGCGGCTCTGATGGACAGGTTAAGAGAAGTTCCGCGTATCCACACAATGAACAAGACAATGCTATTTACACCCGGCCTGGAAAAGAGCCGTCAGTTCCGAGGTTGTGGGGGACAGATGAAGCATTTTTCCTTTTGTTTTCTGTACGCTTGAGCTAACGCCGCAGCCTCTTAACGTTTAGGAGAGAAAGAGGGTGAGTTGAGCTTTCATTCGCTTTAAAAGACAGCAGTTACGTAAGGTTTTGTGGCCTGTGGAGAGTAAATGAACGGTGGAGAGCTGGTTGGTGTGAGGAGAGTGTGTGACAGACGGGTGAGACAATAGGGAAAATTCATGTATAGAGGAACAAATGGAATGCTGAATGCTGCGAGGCTGGTAAAGACGAAGGAGGGAATGAATGACTTGCAGATTGAAAAACACGACGGAAAATGAAAAAAAAAATAACTATGACTAAACTAACTAGAATATTAACGATGAAATAAGTTGTAAGCATAAAGAAAGAAAAAAATAATAACTGCGAAAATGGAATAAATAAATCACCCGAAGGCGGGTTGAAGATTGAAAAAGTCGATGGAAAAAAATAATTGAACTAATCATAAAACTAACTAAAATTGCACGTTAGCAAAAATAAATAAATAAAGGGGAAAATGGAAGACATAAATCTATACAAACAGATAAATACAGAAAAGAAAAGGAGGACCGACACAGACAGACAGACAGACAAGTATCACTCCCTCCCAAAGAGAAACAGATACAAACAGACAGACAGACCGACAGACAGACAGACAGACAGACAGACAGACAGAGACAGACCGACCGACACAGACAGACCGACCGACAGATAGACAGGCCGCCTCGTATCATCCTTCCCCCTAGAGTCAATATCTCCCGCGAAGACCTTTTAACCACCGCCATAATGATAAGGAAAGTCACAAAACCCGCCAATTTACGTAATTTACCGATAAAGGCGACCCCAAAAGACCACTACCATTCCTCCCCTTCCCCCGAGTACCCAGAACAAAAAAAAAAAAAAGGGAGGTCAAAGGTCATGTAGTATCACGCCCTTTAGAGATAAGTTCACAAAGGTCACACCACTAGAAGCTAAGGGTCACATTACTACACATTGGATATGGCTTTCCTAGGAGTTGCGGGCCTTTCCGTGGTTAGTATTATGACCCTGGTGGGAGTTTGACGAGGCTTCTGTACCGTGACCTCTAAAAAAAAAACTAAGGAGAACGTATTTCAACTCTTTTTTGGGGTATAGAAATAACAGCAACATTTGACATGGCTTTCCTAGGAGTTGCGGGACTTTCCATGGCTAGTTTTACGACTCATAAGAACGCATTTTACCTCTTTTCTGGCCCTTAGAAATAACAGCAACATTTGACATGGCTTTCCTAAGAGTTGCGGGACTTTCCATGGCTAGTTTTACGACTCATAAGAACGCATTTTACCTCTTTTCTGGCCCTTAGAAATAACAGCAACATTTGACATGGCTTTCCTAAGAGTTGCGGGACTTTCCATGGCTAGTTTTACGACTCATAAGAACGCATTTTACCTCTTTTCTGGCCCTTAGAAATAACAGCAACATTTGACATGGCTTTCCTAGGAGTTGCGGGCCTTTCCATGGCTAGTTTTACGACTCATAAGAACGCATTTTACCTCTTTTCTGGCCCTTAGAAATAACAATAACATTTGACATGGCTTTCCTAGGAGTTGCGGGACTTTCCATGGCTAGTTTTACGACTCATAAGAACGCATTTTACCTATTTTCTGGCCCTTAGAAATAACAGCAACATTTGACATGGCTTTCCTAGGAGTTGCGGGACTTTCCATGGCTAGTTTTACGACTCATAAGAACGCATTTTACCTCTTTTCTGGCCCTTAGAAATAACAATAACATTTGACATGGCTTTCCTAGGAGTTGCGGGCCTTTCCATGGCTAGTTTTACGACTCATAAGAACGCATTTTACCTCTTTTCTGGCCCTTAGAAATAACAATAACATTTGACATGGCTTTCCTAGGAGTTGCGGACCTTTCCATGGCTAGTTTTACGACTCATAAGAACGCATTTTACCTCTTTTCTGGCCCTTAGAAATAACAGCAACATTTGACATGGCTTTCCTAGGAGTTGCGGGACTTTCCAGGGCTAGTTTTACGACCGTGAACTCTAAAAAACACTGATGAGAACGCATTTTACCTCTTTTTGGCCCTTAGAAATAATTGATGTGAGACTCGGTAGCGCCTAAGATTATTGACTTAAAGAATGGGAGGTCAGATAAGGTTAAGTGAGGTCACGGTTCTAATGGGTAAAATCGTACAGGTCACGCCAATTGAAACCTAAAACCATACATTAGGTCACACCACTAGACCCTAAAGAATGGGATACCGCCTTCACTCCGCCGGGAAAACTTAAACGAGGAAAGGTCAGGTAAGGTTACGCAGAGGTCAGACCACTTGAAACCTAAAACCATACATTAGGAAACCCAGGAGCTCGATTCTGCCTATTCGCCCTCTCTCGGTCCCTTTCTCTCCCTTCCTCCCATTTCTTTACCTCCCTTTCTTCCTTAACCCTCCCCTTCTTCCCCTTCCTCACCACACTACCTCCCGACTCCTTCCTCTCCTCCATTATTCCTCCTTCGTCTCTCCCTCACACTTCCCACCTCCCCTTTCTCTCCCTTCCTCCCATTTCTTTACCTCCCTTTCTTCCTTAACCCTCCCCTTCTTCCCCTTCCTCACCACACTACCTCCCGACTCCTTCCTCTCCTCCATTATTCCTCCTTCGTCTCTCCCTCACACTTCCCACCTCCCCTTTCTCTCCCTTCCTCCCATTTCTTTACCTCCCTTTCTTCCTTAACCCTCCCCTTCTTCCCCTTCCTCACCACACTACCTCCCGACTCCTTCCTCTCCTCCATTATTCCTCCTTCGTCTCTCCCTCACACTTCCCACCTCCCCTTTCTCTCCCTTCCTCCCATTTTCACACCTCCCTTTCCTCCTTCTCCCCTTCCTCACCACACCTCCCAACCCTTTCCTCTCCTCCATCTCTCCCTTACCTCTCCGTCACTGTGCAACACCTTCCCTTTCTCTCCCTTTCTCTTATTTCCTCATCTTCCTTTCCAATCTTCTTCAAACCTTACCTGCCCTTCTTCCTCCCTTCCCCTCCTCACCTCGCCTCCCGACCCCATCCTCTCCTCCATCTCTCCAAAACCTCTCCATCTTATCTCACCGACCCATTCCTCTTTACCTCACTTTCCGTCACCCTACGCCGTCACCTTCCCTCCCCACCTCCCTCATCCCCCCCGCCCCCCTCACCTGGCGATTAATGGAGCAATGCGTCTCAGGTAATTGTCCGTCTCACCTGGGCGCTTAATTACAGGTGCTTTGAGTCATTTACGCCCTTGATGTGTGTTTAGACTCACGGGCTATTCACTGGCTAAAGGTGACATTCAGAGGGCGGACTAAAGAGATGATGTGCGTGGGTGAGGAAAATATATATAGACACTTAGAATAAAAGAAATAAAAAAACATGTACAGGTATACTCATGCGCTATTCACTGACTAAAGGATGACATTTAAAAGACGAACTAAAGATATGAAATGCGCAGGAGATTAAAATATATATACTGCAACGTAAACTAATAAAAAAATACATAAATCATTGAATATATAGTAAAAATAAATAAGGTAAAAGAACATATGCAAAGTAAAATACAGAGAAAAAAAAGGAAGATTCACTGGAATGATAAAGAGAGAAATACTGCTTATTGATACGTTAAATAAAAAAAAAGAGAAAATTTAAATATCAAAGAAAACAAAACATACAAAACAAAACCAAATAAAAAATAAACTAACAAATATATGAACTCGCAAACAATAAATAAAATAATAAATAAAACAAAAAACTATTCCACGAAAGGAGGAGGTAAGGTTAAAGGCAGATCAAGGTGAGGTGAGGTCAAGGTGAGAGGGACGCCAGGTGAGTCTCAGGTAAGAGGGAAAAACATCGTGAGTAAAGACGCCGAATCTACCAGGTGGCCACGAGGAGCCGAGAGAGTGAGGGGGCCGAGGTCAATATTCCTAGACACTTCTGGCCCAAACATTAACTACTTCCAAAGGCCAAAAAAGGGATCAATCGGGTTCTCATGACTGTTTTCTTAGGCTCATGATACAGAAGAAGCGTCAAACTACCACCAGGGTCATTAAAGCGCCCCTGGAAATGCCCGAAACTCCAACAAAAACCGTGTCGGATGTGTGTGTGCCTGAGCTCCGAAATGTTTAAGAATATGGCCCCGAGGTTGCTGCTGCTGGGGCCTGCGAAGGAGTTATGTGGGCGGTGGGAACGTATGTGTAGCCTGGCCTGATGTATGTGAGAGAGAGAGAGAGAGAGAGAGAGAGAGAGAGAGAGAGAGAGAGAGAGAGAGAGAGAGAGAGAGAGAGAGAGAATAAAACAGACACAAAGAATGACAAACAGATAGACAGACAGACAGACACAGACAAGCACATACATACACAGACAAACAGAGACACATGCAGAGAATATACCCCCCCCCTTTTTTTATACATAACAAATTTTTAAATAAAGAAAATTATCATGAGCTTTCAAATTCTTATAAGCTGGTAACACTCATATCGTCACTCTTACAATATTTTACACGCCCATAAGTAACAGTAAGATAGAAGAGGAAGAAGAAGAAGAAGAAGAAAAGAAAAAGAAGAGGAACAACAACAACAACAACACGCAGACGAAACGAAATCAAATGAATAACAACAAAAAAAGGAAAGCCCATAAATTTGAGCCAACAGAAAAAATAATTAAAAAAAAGAATATTAACGGGCACTGGCAATCGACGTATTTTCATTTCAGGATGACTTACGGCCTTGACAATTCGATGGGACTCAGGATAATGCCAATAAAATGCACCTCTAACGAAAGAAATATTATTTACTGATGATGAATTAGTTAACCTATTGATTCTACAACCTCGCACACATTCATACACAAACACAAACAAACACACATAAATAAACGATCTATTCAGCTACCTATCAATCATTCCATTCATCTATCAGTTCGTCTATTCTTCAGCAAACACACTCACATAAACAGTCTATCGAATTATCTATCAATTCCTCTATTAATTCATTCATCCATTCTCCAGCAAACACACACACACACACACACACACACACACACACACACACACACACACACACACACACACACACACACACACACACACACACAAACAAACAGTCTATCTATCTATCAATCAGTCTATCCCTATATTCATTCATCCATTCAACAGTCTTTTTATCTATCCCTCGAGTCTATCTACCTATCTACCTATTTACCACCAATCCCTCATTCACTCATTCTTCAACCTGCTTACCCATCCTTTGAGTCTATCTACCTACCAATCCTTCTACGCATTCTCCCGTTCTCCAATCTGTCTATCAATTCTTTCAGTCTATCTACCTACCAATCCTTCCATGCATTCACCCGTTCTCCAATCTGTCTATCAATTCTTTCAGTCTATCTACCTACCAATCCTTCCATGCATTCACCCGTTCTCCAATCTGTCTATCAATTCTTTCAGTCTATCTACCTACCAATCCTTCCATGCATTCACCCGTTCTCCAATCTGTCTATCAATTCTTTCAGTCTATCTACCTACCAATCCTTCCATGCATTCACCCGTTCTCCAATCTGTCTATCAATTCTTTCAGTCTATCTACCCAATCTGTCGCCCACTTCTTCGCCGCCAGAGGGCTCGCCAGGTGGACCAAATAGTAATGAGATACACGCTGGCCTCGAGATGGCGTGAGGTAATCTTTTCTTTCCCGCCGCTTGTAAAGTTTTATGAGCGCCCGATGGATGTCGTAGAATAATTTACATTGAGGTCATAAAGTCGTGTTTGGATCTTCTGACGCCTTGTTCTTGGGTAGGGGGAGGAGGAGGAGAGGATGAGGTGGAGGAAGGGGAGGAGGAGGAGGAGGAGTAGGAGGAGGTAAGGAGGGTTCACGAGAATAAAGATGGACAAGATCATCAGAAGAAAGAAAAAAGATATACTTGTGACGCCTTGCTTTAGACTTTAGAGGAATGAAGATGAGTAAGAGGAAGAGAAGAAAAGAGAGGAAATAGAAGAGTAAACAGGAGAATAACAATGAACAAGATAACAATATAAAAGATGAAAAAGAGGGATGTATTCCTTCACTTCTACTTCGTGCTTCACATATTTTAAAAGAACCGGAAGAAAAAAAAATCACAGCCCAAATTCTTTCTAGATATGAATTTCCTATAAGTGGAGAGAATAGAAAATTACCTTACTTAATACCTCGCTCATACACTTTCTATGGATCCTAAAAATCCTCTGAACCACGAGATTGCATACCGAGGCTCTAAAATGAAGGCTCGTTAAATCTTGATGTTGAGTGATTTCCCTTTTCTATATAATTAAAAAAAAGGCATCATTAAAATTATTCTGCACAACGAAATAACATGAAGACGGTCTAAAGAAAAAAAAACATTAAAGAATTCGTGTTTTTTTCTCTCTTCAGGCGTGACAGGAACTCGCTCAAGGCCTTAACCGACATAGCCACACTTATTACATCTTAAGACGCTCTTATTCATATTCTAATTGCATGTCATTGCTGTGAAAGAGATGAAAAAACTGTTAAGCCCTCATGTTCACTGACATATTTTTTCTCTGACAGGATATCCCTCAAGCTCTAACTCCACCTCTACAGCCATGTCGATTTGTATAAGGGCCTTGATCTCAGACGTCCTAGGCTATCACAACACCTATTTCCAAAGGGCACAAAGGAGAGTAGTTAGTTTCTCACGAGTGCTTATGTTTATGGTGCAAAAACCTTGCCTTAAAACTACCCTCAAGCCCTTTAACTCCACCTCTACAGCCATGTCGATTTGTATAAGGGCCTTGATCTCAGACGCTCTAGGCTATCACAACAGCTATTTCCAAAGGGCACAAAGGAGAGTAGTTAGTTTCTCACGAGTGTTTATGTTTATGGTGCAAAAACCTCGTCACTATCACGAGGCTCTTAAAACTACCCATGGGAATACTAACACAGCCCCTACGAAAGCCTTATCAAATGTTCGTGTGTGGACCGTATTCCCAGACGATTTAGGCTATGACAACACCTATTTTCAAAGGCTACAAACGGGATTAGTCAGGTTCTCAGGAGTGTTTCTCACGTTTATGAGGCAAAAACCTTGACAAACTATCACGAGACTCTTAAAACTATCCCCCAAAATACCCATAACCTCAACGTAAGCCTTATCAAAAAATTAATGTGGGTGTGTGAGCCCCTTTTGAGATTATCATGGTGGAGAAACCTTGCCAAACTATCACAAGCCTCTTGAAACTACACAAGGAAACACCCACAACCTTAACAACAGCCTTATATAACGTGGGTGTGTAAGCCCCGAATAAATGCTTGAAAAGACTGGCCGAAGATTCACTAAAACTACCCATGGAAACACCCACAAGAGCCTCTACAAAAGCCTTATCAAATGTGGGTGTATAAGCTCTGAAATGTGTGAGAAAATGGACCAAGACTCACGCATTCATCTATTCATCTAGTTATCATTGCATTCCATTGGACGGTAAAAAAAAAAAAAGAGGAACAATCAAATCTTTACGTTTATTGATTTTTTTTCTCTTTTCACGTGACGGCCAGTCCTTCGCGCACGCCATAAGACCAGAAATGCTTGATAAAATGGACCAAAGACTCGCATTTATCTATTTATCATTGCATTCCATTGACGAGAGAAAAAGAGGAACAATCTAATCTTCACGTTCATTGATTTTTTTCCCTCTTCACGTGACCGCCATTCCTTCACGCAGGCCTTAACATTAACGCCATGAGACCTGAAATGCTTGAGAAAATGGACCAGAGACTCTCGCATTCATCAACTGGGCGGTAAAATAAAAAGAGGAACAATCAAATCTTCACGTTCATTGATTTTTTTCCCCTCTTCACGTGACGGCCATTCCTTCACGCAGGCCTCAGCATCAACCCCAGAGGCCCGTCACACCATATAAGACTCACACCTTTCTTCTCTTCCCCCTTCCCCTCCACCCCTCTTCGCCAGGCCCCGCGGCGCACCAGGTAGCAGAGGTAACGAGTGACTCCCCGCCTCATTACGCCCACCTGAGGCTCACCTGGCGGGCAGCAACAGAAGCCCCTCGTTACCTGGCCGTGACCGCAAACATTAACCTCCGTCGACTGTAACAAAGGCAGTGACGGAGGTTGAGTTAAGGGATTTTTTTTCTCTTTTATTGTTTTCTTGTTTTGTTTTACGTTTTTTTTCGTGTTTTGTAATTGATTTTTTTGTCTTTTATTGTTTTGTAATGGATTTTTTTGTTTTTCTCTTGTTTTGTAGCGGATTTTTTTTGTCTTTTTATTGTTTTGTTTTGGAGTTTTTGTTTTAGTTTTGGATTGAAAAGAAAGGCCGCAGAAAATAAATGAGTTATCGAGAAAAGAAAATGGAAAGTAGAGGAATTAAATGCATGTTGTTCTACTTGATGTTCGTTCTAATTTTACTGATTTTTTGCGGGTGTGTTTGAGAGAAAAACAAACAAACAAACAAACTGAAAGGAAAAACAGCGGTAGAGAATGACAGAAAATCAAAGTCACAATATAAGTAGGATGAGTAAAGGAATAAGCAATAGGAGAAGGAGTACTTTATTTAATGAGAGTAATGAGATAATGAGGACTATATATATTTTTTGTCCTATATATATTTTAGTAATGGTGATGTTAGTTGTACGTAATGAGCATATCGCAAAAAAAAAAAAAAAAAAACGACATCAAGTGGTTTAAGGCCAAGTAAATTCCAAAAGGTAATACATGAACGGTGCCATTTTTTCATGACTAGCTATGGCCCGAATATTCCTACTTCAGTTAAAAATCACTAAAGAAAAAACGAAAACGAAGCCCTTGACCGCTCGTTAGTGATATCCTGAAAAGCTAACGAAATGAGCGTCTCCCTTTTTTTCTCCTTCTCCTAACCATGCTAATCGTAATTCTCCTCTTCCTCATTCTTCTCTTCTCCGCTCACCACCACCACCACCATCACCACCACCACCTCCACCCCTCCCTTCTTATAATGCTAATCGTAATCATCCCCTTCCTCTTTCTCCTCCTCTTCGTTCCTCTTCTTTTCTCTTCTTTCACCATTCTTCTTCCTCCTTTCAATGTTCATCCTAATCATTCCCTTTCCCTTTCTCCGCATCTTCGTTGTCTTCCTCCTTTTCCTCCTTATTTTCCAATCTTCTCCCTCCTAACAATGCTAATCGCAATTATTCCCTTGGTCATTCCTCTCTTCTTCACTCTTCTCCTCATCCTCCTTCTCGTCCTTTTCTCCCTCCTCTTTTCTTCCATTCTCCTCCTTTCTCCAATTTTTTTTAACACTTTCTTTTTCTCTTCTTTTCCCTTCCCCTAATAATGCTAATCGAAATCATTCCCCTCCTCTGTCTCCTCTTCTTCGCTCTCCTCCTCCTCCTCCTTCTCCTCCTCTCCTGCTCCTCCAGCCACCAAGCAGCCATTCAGTCAGGCCGTCAAGTGGTCAGTGTCTTGTCGGAGTGAGGGACAGCCGGGGCCTCATTTCCATTCACATACGCGGAAGAAGTTCGCCGGCAGGACATACCCGGCCGAGGAGCGTCACTTATCGATCACCTGTCCCTCACGCACTCGATATTGCTGTCTTTATCAGATTTTCTTTCTTTCTTAATCTTGTTTTCCTTTTTCTTTATGCTCTCTTTATCTATATCCTTTCTTTTTCTTAGTCTTGGTTTCCTTTCCTCTCTGCTATTGTGTCTGTTTGTCTTTGTTTTCTGTTTGTTTGTTGACTTTATTGATGCTAACTTATCTAACTTTCTCCCTGTTTGCTTTTCCTTTCTCTATTCAAGTCTTTGGGTCTGTTACAGTGCTTTCTATCTGTCTGTCTTTACCTTTGTCTTCCTGTCTGTTTTGGGGGGGTCTGTGTCTCTCTCTCTCTCTCTCTCTCTCTCTCTGTTCTCCCTGCTCTTCTCTCTTTTCGAATTTATCTTTCCCCGTCTCTTCGCATCTCAAACACACTCCCCTCCATCCCTCTTCCTCCCTTACCTTCCCTCCCTTCCGAACCTTCCAGCGCATAGGTATACCCTCCTACTACCCCCCACACCCCTCCAGCCCCTTCTCCCACCTTCCCTCCATCCCTTACACCTTCAACACGGCCGCATTTGCATAAGCCACACGCTGCAGACGAAGACAAGGGAGCGACACCTGTACTGCTATCGCGGCGGGCAGGCGGCAGGTGGCGGCGGCGGGAGGCTGCGTGATCGTGACTGATGCCGACGAGATGGTGATGCCGGGGATGATGCTGGTAAAGGAGCGAGATGAAAGATGGTGTTTGGTGTTTGTGAGGGAGTGATGGTGAGGTGATGGTGTTGATTTGGGGAGAGTAACCGTGATGCTGCGAGATGGTGATGCTGGTGGTGGTGGTGATAAGGGAGTGAGATGAAAAAATAATGGTGTTGATGGTGTTGGTGAGAGAGGGAAGGTGAAATGATGGTGAGCGTGTGAGCTCTATGTATGAAAGAGAGAGAGATGGAGGAAAGGTGGGAGAGAGGGAGAGAATAAGGGGAGAGAAGGAGAGAGGAAGGGAGAGAAAATATTGAGGGAGGTAGAAAAGAAAACATCCTTAGTATACCTTAGAAGGGAGAAGTCAAACGGAGGTAGAATAAACAAACAGGAGGAGGAGGAGGAGGAGGAGGAGGAGGAGACTGCCCGGACGGAGCCACTTCTAGGTAATTACGGGTCATTTTGTCGGCCACACACACACACACACACACACACACACACACACACACACACACACACACACTTACTCTCCCTACCCCCCCCCCACATACATACATACATACATACATACATACATACATACACACGTTCTTCACTCGTAGTTGTAAATCAGTTTTCTCTCACGTGGGTCTTTTAGATAACGTAGAAACCAGGTAAGTAAAGAGACACCTGAAGATTGATTGGGTTTACCTCCTCCTCCTCCTCCTCCTCCTCCTCTTCCTCTTCCCTTTCTTTTTTCTTTGTCATCTTCATCATCTTCAACTCCTTTTCCTTTTCCTTTTTTCTTCATCTTCCTCGTTTTCGTTCGTCTTTTTTTTTCTCTTATTTTAGTTTGGCATCTCTTACTCCAAACTTCATTTTCCTCCTCCTCCTCCTCCTCCTCCTCGCTTCTTATTCCTCCTTGTTGTGGTTCTTTTTCCTCATCTTTTTCCTCCAACTCCTCAGTCTTCCTCCGACATCTGCTCACTCAACTTCACCTCCACCTCCTCCTCCTCCTCCTCCTCCTCCTCCTCTTCCTCTTGCTTCCCTTACTCCTCTTCCTCCTCATCATCGTAACTTTTATGCCCTGTTATAACACTCGTGAAAACACCTGAGCTATAGTCTGGAATATTAGGGCAGATAGGATCATTATAAGCCAACAGGTTCTTTTCTTGTATCTTACCTGCCACACCTGTTTTACGGCCCCACTTTCGTTCTGCTTCACCTGGTCTTCTTTTTCTTGTCTTTCTTCCTGTTTCTCCTTTTTATTACTATGTATCTCTTATTCCTTCATTCTGGTTTACATGGTCTTCTTCTTTCATTGTTTCCTCTCTGCCTCTTTACTGTGTTTTTTTTCTTTTCCTCTTTCTTTTCCTCTTTGTGTTCTTTCCTTTGCCTATCTTTCCCTCCATCACACTGTTCTTGTTATGTCCATTCCTCCTCTTCCTTCTTCTTTACTTATATGTTTCTTCTCTTTCCTCTTCCTCTTCTCTTTTGTCTTATTGGTAACCTCGTCTTCCTTTGTTCTGGTTAGCTTGGTGTTTTTCTTTTTATTCCTCTTCCTCCTCTTCGTTCTCTTTTTTTTTAGTAACCTTGTCTTGCTTGGTTCTGGCTCACTTGCTCTTCCTCTTTTTCATCTAATTCTTCTTTCTCTTTTTTAATTTTTTTTTTTTACAAACCTCGTCTTTCTTTATTCTAGTTCACACACACACACACACACACACACACACACACACACACACACACACTCTTTCCTTCCTTCCTTCCTTCCATCCTTCTTTCTTTCCTTCTTCACCACACACACACACACACACACACACACACACACACACACACACACACACACACACACACACACACACAGACACACACTATTTCTCTTCTCAATATTTTCTCCTTCCTTCCTTCCTTCAATCCTTCCTCCCTTCTA